>NW_009940433.1:0-51494 GCF_000696875.1 Nestor notabilis | reverse complement strand
GACAAATATTATTTCAGACTTTGAAAACTCAGGGATGTGTTCTTATAGTTTTACCTTCAGCTACCTTTTTCAAGCTCTTCTTTGTAACCAGCATGACTAGCAGCAGAGCATTTAAAAACCGTAACCTGAGACTCCAGAAGATGATTTATAGTAAACAACAGGTTTCCATGCAAATTCTGGTGCAGGGCACAGTCATGCTTTGCGATATTCTATTCAATGTTTTTGTTTCCAGGTTGCTAAAGTCAGTAAGGGAACTTCAGGTGACTTCTGCAGACTGTGTCTCAAGCCCATATATATTAGCTATCTGTATGAGAGGCCAACTTGTTACTCATGTTAGTCCTAGATCCCCATGTCATATGCAGTATTTTAGAATTACTGACTCATTGATTGAGTTAAATCTCGGTTTAAACTTAGTTTTTCTAACATCTTAATTGAAAAAGTAAAAAAAAAAAAAAAAAAAAGAAAATCTAATTGAAGCAACAGCTGCTATTACTACTTTGAGGAAAAATTTCAGACAGGGTTTTAAGAAAAAATATACCCTTGTGTGATATGTGGCTTCTGATTTTTCTTTCTTTTTCAAAATATAGCTGACTTTTCAAACATGTCTTTCTCTGATGATAAGCCTTAGAGCACTACTGTTAGCAGACATTCTGAATCAACATATCTGTTTTTTGGTTTTGTTTTTGTTTTTTTTTAATGAAGCAAGTAAATTTAAGATCAAAACGAGTATTGAAATAATACAACACATTTCTTCACATGAGGGAGTGACCTCGTTTGTCACTCTGTTTTACAGGAGCAATGTGCCAGCAATGCTAATAAAGTGCTATCAATTCATGTGCTTTCTCAGTTAAATACTTTTGACTTCAAGAAATGACACGTTTTAAATTCTGTAATACTGTTTGATACACGACACACACACACGCAAAACCACGTGTGATAGAGTGCCTGCCTACTCAACACAATGTTGACCAAGGAGTTGGATAGAACATGGTGCTGGGACTATGGCTCTTAGCTGAGTGTTGCTTCAGCTTTGGGTTCCTATATGCAGAAATGCAAGGATGGAAATATTGTATTATGATTCATGAAAAGAAAGCTCATTTCCATCATACTTAGCCCCCAGTCACCCAGACAAAATAATACGAGGCTACAAAATGTGCATGAATGCAAATTAGCCTTGGCTTTTGTCTGACACATGAACCTGGAGCAGGGGAGAAGGGGGCAAATGACAGCATGTTTTGGTGTGAGCTGGGAGTTTCAGGCTCCCAGTTACTAATCCACACTAGATTGTTTGTCTTTGCTCCCATTGTTACCAGTGACTGCTAAGTTAGAGTGAACCTGGGTACACCTTCTTTGCTGAAATCCTAACTCAGTTTTTCTATGTAAACACCCATTTAGTATCTGTATCTTGCTTGTAAAGTAAAATAATAATATTCCCTTGCCTCATATGGTGTAATGAAGTTTAATACATTAAAGATAGTGAGGCACTAGTTGCTATAGAAATGTGCTATTTAAATAACTAAGGGAAAAAAAAAAAAAACCAACCAGAGAAGTATTTCAACAAATGCAGTTTTTTGAGGTCTACTTGTTTTTGCACAAAACATCTTTAGGATGGTGAACACACCATGTGGAAAGACTCCAAGAGGCTATTCTGTAAAAGAGCCCGGTAAGGGCAATGAGGTGCCTAGTGGTAGTAAACACTGAGCATGTAGAATGCTTTCCCTTCCCATCCTACCCACACCCAGGCTTAGCTGTCTGTTGGTGAGGTGACAGCCATGCAAGGTGAATTGTCCGTCCCATACCCTCAGCCTGGGACAGGTAACTCTGACCATCCCTTCACAGAGCAAATGAGGTTCATGGTTTGTTTTAGGAAGAGTCAGCAGTCACGTCTAGTGCCTGTGAAACAGCCAACTGGTTTGATCATTTGTACAGACACAGAAGCCTAGAGTGCAGCTCCCTTCCCGGTCGGAAGAAATCTCTGCTGCCAGATTAAACTGTCTTTAGAAAATATCTCTGATCCTGAAATCAGGAACCCACCAGCAGCTTGTAGTGCAATGGTTTAGGAACTATACTGTGGGACTGGAAATGTGGGCTTGAACTTTCCTGGCAGAAGGTGAAATTAAATATATATTCTCCATTTCTTGGCGAACGCTGTAAGAAATAGCTAGCATATATAACACATAAGCACTACTACCAATCATGCTCTCGAGGGCCAAGTTTTAAAAATAAAGTGACTTCATCTGTATTCTTCACATGTTTGTTGGCTGTGATCTCTGAACAGCTACTAGATCAAATTCCTCAAGAGATGTAGGAAAAATAAGGCTGATCTCTGAGTCCTGATTAGCCTGACTGGTGGAGTAGTCACTGCCTTGCTGAGAGGGGAGAAGATGTGGACAGCAGTGGAGGACAAACCCTAGATGCCCAGGGAGGTACCTAGCAGCCAGGACATTTTGAGCAACACCTTTGGCTTACAAGCTTCAGTTTCATCTAAGTCACACTTAAGGCACTTGCATCGTTTTTAGGTCTTGTCCACATTCATACTGAATAATGTGCAAAGCCAGGTCATAGGTGGAAGAGAAAATTAGAAACCTATGCCATTCTGTAAGAATGCTCCTCCATTATGAAGGCAAGGATAATTATTTTCATTCTATTTCTGATCATGATACAGGAAGGATGAATAGAACAAAGAAAATGACAGGTCTTTATGAATATTTTAAAAGTTGTACATTCTCTAATTTGGCTTTCAAAAAGAAGGATTTTTTTTCATAATTAGATGCTCTATTCCTTTGTAAAATTTTATTTGGATTAAAATGCATGGATAGAAACGGAGAAAATCTGTAAAAATATATCTTGGTAACAGGTCAAATGCAAAATCTATAACTTACAAACCAAACCTTAAAGCAAGTGAGTCTCTGTTGAAATCAATAGGAGCTGAGATGGCCGACTGAGCAGAAAGTGGGAAAAATAATAGTTTGTTGCTTCTCTGCAGCAAAGATAACTCAAGTCAGTCCACCATGACCTCAGTACATAGCAGACTTTATACTTAAATGGGTTATTTTACATATAGGCAATGGTCTTCTAACCTTGACTCCAGCATGCACCAGATTCCACTAACAGCATCACTGATGGAATATAAAAATTACAAGTTTTTTGAGCAGAATATTTTAATCAGCAAATTCTGACTCACTGTTGTAGAGTGAAGTGTTTCATAGGAAAATACCAGTTTTGAGAAAAATTTTTCCTCAAGTGGTTTACAAATTGAGGGTGAAAATTCTGATTACAATAATATGGAGAAAACCCCTGTCTCTAAAAATAAGTGGTGGTTTTAACCTGTGCAAAAAATCCCAGCCTTCCCCAAATATCATATGAGCATGTATCCCCATTGGGGTATAGTCTCATTCTTTTTCCTACTCCAAAATAGCATTTACCCAAAGAGAAACTGCTGTAATAAAGACTTTTGAACTATTTGTTATGGTCCCCACCTGGGAAAAGGATCATGTCACTGTTTTGAGTCAAGTAGTCAGTGTCCTTTACACACCCTTACCTCTACTTGTTCAAAGCTATTTATTTATCTGTGAAAAGTAGAGTTGGCCAAGAGAAGCACAGGAATATGTAGAAGGCTGGCAAGCACCAGTCTCCAGGAGGAGCCCCAGATTGGAGTCCCTGAACCAGAGAGGGGGAAAGCTAAACTTGGCTCAGTGCACCTCAGGTGAATGTCTCCAACAATGAGTTTTTGTAATTTTGCTTTGTGCTGAAACCTCTCGGTTATACCTCACCTCAGAACAGGACTTTTGTAATCTGAAAATGTTTTACAGGATGAGGAAATTGCTTCCTGTCTTGGGCTACTTTTCAAATTGGACCCAAAGTACCATTATTTAATAGTTTTTTGGTTGTTCTGGCTCGTAACTGCATTGACTCCATCACGATAAAGCTTTTATACCTTTTTTAAAAAAAAAAAAAATCTGGCAGTAATTGCCTGAATAAACTGAAGGGAATTTCAGGCCTTGAATGTTCTTCTATTCTGTGAATTGTAGGACTTTTATTTAAGCCTTCTGCTGGTATTAATTAGTTAGGAAAGAACATTAACACTTTACTCACACTCAAATATCTGCTCATGCTAATCAATATCTGCTCATGCAAATCATCATATTGTTCTCCTTTTCAGCATCTTAAATGAACAGTTAACAAAACAGCTTTAATTATTTCATGTCGAGCAAGTGTTCTCCCTGTTTCAGAGGAAAGTGTTTGAAACACCATGGGGCAAAATTAAATTATTTGACCAAGACCACAGAAAGGCACTTTCAAAGCTGAAATCATAAAGCAGTAGACCTTGCTTAAATCACCTCCACAGAGGTTTAAGCTAAAATGTTATGCTTGTCATTGTAGAAAGAAGCCCAAACTATGTACAAGTCAGCAGCAGTCACTCAGCTAATAAGTGTAATCTGTTAAACTACTGTAACTCAGATGTATTTGATTATATGCACAGTAGCAGTGGCTCTAATGCTTTTTAGCTGGTGGGGTTCTCAGCAAACCTTGCAGTGGACGTGTGCCTGTGCATGTGTGTGCATGCAGCAGAGGTTTGAGAGACTGCTATTGTACGAAACAAAACCAGGATTAGTTTTCAAGATATTTGAGCAAGACAAGAATATTTAGCTCTAATTGGGAGAACAGGATACATTTTTTTGTAAATGTCGTTGCAATTTCTTTCTCTGCAGCATTTTTTGTAGGTAGCTGGAGTTGCCACATACCCACCTTTGCAAGGTTGGGGCAGAAATCACTTCTGACAGCTGGTGCTTGGTTTCACCAGAATCCACTAATACATTCACTGAACTTGTTTTCCAACACAAAACTTCAACATAAAAAAGAGAGTTGAAGAGCACAATTGCACAATTAATTTGTACACATGACTCTACAAATAAATGCAGGATATGTAAGGGAGGACCCCACTCTCTCCCCCTGATGTAAGAGCTCAGGCTGCTGCACCTGAGTTCAATGCCCACCTCTAACTCAAGCTCTCAGAAATCCCATTACACTATGTTTCTTCATGAAGCAAGGAAGACAGCAGGAGATAATTGACTGCTCGAGTCTGCCCCAGTTTTACTGAGGGTGAAATGACTCAACCAATATACTTGCAAAAAATGAAAGTGTATAAGGTCAGATTTTTCAAAATTTCAGAAACTTTTGAGGGCTAATTTTAGGTGCAATTGGTAACTTCGAGCTATAGCAATCACTATACATAGAAGAAGATAGAAAATTTTAAAAAATTAAAATCATGATTGACCTTTCTAGGATCCATATGCCAAAGGCAAGAAATCGAACTCTTAGTTCATGGGCTTGGTGAATAGGTCTGTGAATAGCAGCCTGGCTGGCTACAAACTAAAAAAAACTCATAAAGACCTTCAGAATTTCATGATATATAATTATTATTCAAAAAACCTAAATACTGAAAATGTATGAGGTTCCTTTTTATTCTGGGTAATGCACTTTGAAGATATGGGAAGTATACATCTACTGTCATTGCTCATGCCTCCCACCTGTGAGAAGAGTAAGGTAAGAGCTGGCATGATAACACAGAAGAGACTAACAGTTATTTTTCTCCTTTCTAGTAGCTGGTGCAGTGCTGTGTTTCAGCTTTAGTATGAGAACAGTGCTGATAAAACACCAGTGTTCTAGTTGTTGCTAAGTAGTGCTTACCCTGATCAAGGACTTTTCAGTCTCTCATGCTCTGTCAGTGAGGAGGAGCACAAGAAGCCAAGAGGGAGCAGAGACAGGACACCTGACCGAAACTAGCCAAGTGACCACAGCATGTCATGCCCAGTATATAAGCTGGGGGGGAAGGGACTGATCGTTGCTTGTGCCGGGCTGGGTACTGGTTGGTGGTGGTGAGCAATTGTATTGTGCATCACTTGTGTGCATTTTTTTTTAAATTTTTTTTTTTAGCTTTATATTCTCTCCCCTTGTTATTTCCTTTATTATTATTATTAGTAGTAGTAGTTTAATATTATACTTTAGTTATTGGACTGTTCTTATCTCAACCCATGGGGTTTACATTCTTTTGATTCTTCTCCCCATCCTGCCTGGAGGTGAGGGGGGGAGGGGGGAAGAGGGGAATGAGTGAACGGCTGTGCGGTTCTGAGTTACCGGCTGAGCTTAAGCCATGGCACTAATCTGCATACTTTTATGGCCAAAATGCAATCTTCTTCCTTCTGGAATATTGTGGGTCAATTTTATGCTGAATTTAAATATCTGCAGAATCATAGGTTTAATATAGATAATGTATTTTGAAAGTTTTTCTGATTCAATTTCTTGGCACTCTTTCTCTGTACACTATAGACTTTGTTATATAACAGCCTCTAGATGATAGATAAAAATATTATAATGAAATGTGAATTAACACTATTTCAATTTGTTGGATTTTGGAGATGACGAACATCGATATATGGATTTTCTTGTTCTAAAGGAATATACATTCAGTAGTATTAAAATTGGGATTGCTCAAATGAATTGTCTTATTTATGTATGTAGTTGCTTTCACGACTTGTAATTTTCTCAAGGATTCATAGATTTTAAGGATAACAGTTATCATAATATTTTAGCGTTAGTCTACATTATTGTGGCTGTACTAGAGTCAGCAGTTTAGCTCAGACCTTATCATGCTTTCAAGTGAGAACCAGAAGTCATCTAAGGAAGTGCAAAAGTGCAGAGATGGGGATGGAGAAGAGCATGAAAACCAGTGTATTCAGGGAGCAACAAACACTTATTCCCAGCTGCTGTGGTCATCCACTGCCAGCCACTGAGCTGGTTGGCTCAGTCCTGTGTCATGCTGATTACAACTTTGGCAATCTGTGAAATGTGATTTCCTTCATAATGTGGACCAAAGATCAAATAACGATGGAAGATCAAATACATGTGATAGCATGATTCCAGCTGTTTTGCTGAATTTCTTTGATATGCATGGTTACAAATTTCTTTCTTTAATATACCAGAAATAGTAGCCAAGCCAATGTAAAAAAATACCCCAACCAACCAAAACCACAAAACCAAGCAAAACCAGCAACTTTCTGTAGCTGATCTGTGAATAGTTTTACCATTTTTTGGATCACTGACACTGGAAAATAAACATAATTCTCAGGTTAGTGTGCATATGAAAGGAAATTTTGAAAAAGAAAAAAAAGAAATCAGGTCTAATTAACCAGTTGTCACAACATATTGTATGTTGCTTTCATACCATTAAAAGGTGCAAAGCCATTTAAAGAATGTGTTTGCTTATGAAGAAAAAACATAGTTAGATCTAACTGTATCAGCTGCAACAATAGATTGTGAATAAAAGATCATATATGCTGGTCAAACAGGGAGTGCCAAAATGTGCTTCCAAGATGGCAGAAGGGTGTATTTCTGTTGTGGTTTTAAGCCCAGCTGGCAACTCAGAACCACGCAGCCGCTCGCTCACTCCCCTCCTTCTTCCTCCCCCCACTCCTGGAGGGATGGGGAGGAGAATCGGAGGAATGTAACTCCCACGGGTTGAGATAACAGCACTCCAGTAACTAAGGTATAATACAAACCACTACTGCTACCAAGAATAATGATAAGAGGAATAACAAGAGGAGAGGACACAACTGCTCACCACCCGCCGACCGATACCCAGCCTGACCCAAGCAGTGATCTGGGCCTTCTGGGTGACTCCCCCCAGTTTGTATACTGGGCATGACGTGCTGTGGTATGGAATACCCCTTTGGCCAGTTTGGGTCAGGTGTCCTGTCTCTGCTTCCTCCTGGCTTCCCCTCGTCCCTGGCAGAACATGAGACTGAGAAAGTCCTTGGTCGGAGTAAACATTACATAGCAACAACTAAAAACATTGGTGTTATCAGCATTGTTCCCAGGCTGAAAGTCAAGAAACACAGCACTGCACCAGCTACTAAGAAGGAGAAAAAATGACTACTATAGCTGAACCCAGGACAATTTCAAATTCATGATCCTTTCCAAGGTCCTCTAAAGTCAGATTTAAAATAACTCCTCTAGAAACTGACTCTTCCTCAAGTCACTGTGGTAAAAAACAACAACAACAACAACAACAACAACAACAAAAAAAAAGATATATTAACACTTAATGGTCCAGTTAAGAACAACAATGTACAAAGCAAAAGAAGCGTGTTATCAAGGGAACTGAAACATTTCCTTTAAGTAGACTATCCCTCTAACATCTTTTGGGATGGAGAATGAAGGCGGCAAAAGAAGAGAAAGCCCCACCTGGTTTATTTGATTTTGTTTTGGTGCATCCTAAATAACTTTTACAGCACAGTAGCACAAAAGAAAAGCTTAATTTTCTCAGAGCTCCAGATGGTGAGACTCCAGAAAAGGAAAAGCTTTCCAGGCCCATCAGTAGGCTGTGCGAACCATGTTATTTACATGAACTTTTGTCTCCAGATAATTCTGGCAATTATTTAGGCGTCCTTAAAAATGTAAGAAAACTCCAAACTGTTTGAATGATGACATTAAAGGCATATGTGAAATGATTAATACGGTTCAATCAATGCACCGTATTGCATTCAGCTCCTGAGGTTCAGTGATGTTGTGCTGTCAGTAGCAGTGCTGGCCTCGTTCAGGGCTCTCAGTCTGTGTGTCCCCCTTGGCTTGCACTTCTTGACTGACAGGAGTCAGTCAATGAATACTGGGAAAAGGAAATGAGCTGAACTCAGTTCCCCATGCCCACTGTGGTTCATCGCTCAGCAGCAAGCTGCAGATGTTGCAAGATCTGTCCCAGCAGTGGGTGTGTGCGGCAGCACAGCCACAATGCTGCAGTGTGGGAACTGCTGGCTCTGGGCAGAAAGACTACACAAGTGATAGCCTTCATTTAGCTCTATTTCTTCAGTTTTCCCAATGGATGGGGCCAGGGAGCTAACTGTTGTCTGAAAATGAGGAAGTTCTGCTACTGGTTTACCATCATATGGCTGGAAAAGAGGGGGAAGATGGAACTTACAGGCACTTTTTATGCCTAAAAATACACTTTTTCATGCCTCTCCTCATCCAAATAATTTTCTGGCTTTTGGATTATTTCCTCAGGTTGTCAATGGCAGAGGAAAGGCTTTTAAAGGGGATTTAAATTAGGAGGTTTTTTTACCAGGTTAATACAGGGTTGTCATTCAGTATGTAAGGGAAAAGTGCAAGTATGAGACACTTGTGAGGGAACTGGTCAGGCAGTTGATAGTTGAGGGGATAGATAGGTAACAGGTTAATGAATTATTTAATTTTGTAACAAATGTCTTCAAATTTTTATTTACAATGGACTATATCATAAAATGTAAGAAATCTTCCAAATTAATAGCTAAGAGAAAAACTTTAGCTAATTTCAGCTTGACTTACAAGAAGAAAGGCAAAACTCTGGTTACTCCAACACTTGCCTTTTTTTTTTTTAATTTTTCTTTCCTTAACGTAAATTAATAGCAGTCCAGAATGGATATCCTCATTCAATCCTATATAGGTGCAATTCACTTGAGGTCTTCTTTAAATCCAGTCACCTCTGTTGCTGAGAGGAGACTTATTACCCTACCTCCATTGATCCGCCATGCTCTCTGCTGATGTTCACAGCCTGCGTTATAATGGAGTGGTGTTTACACCAAATATTCACTGGTGGCCAGCCTTGCAGAAAGGGAAAACGCAAGAATTTCATAGCTAAAATTACTTTCTCTCTCTTTGAGATGGATCCCATCAAATCAATGTTGTGAGAGGTAAAGGAGTTTGGGTGGCCTTTCAGTGTCACTGAACAAATTGTTGCTATTCATTGTGGTAAAATGACAATGCCATTTCCAGAGCTCTCAGTCAAGGCAACATTGTTCCCAGTCACTGAATCCTAATTGTTAGATTTCTTTATTTTGTTCTGAGATAAGTTAACACTGAATAGAAAAGAGACAAAATATGGTAAATTGAATTTGACTAGTAAAAAATGTATGTTAAAACTGTAACGTTTCCACAAGTGGGAAAAATATATATCATGCATTTATCAGACTATCATAGTTTTTGTGATCTGGCTATAGGAAAAGACCATCTAGTTCCTCCTATTCTCTCCAAATGAAAAGGAACAGGTTACATACCTGGTGTTAATGCAGAATCCATTGTAAATGCAAACAATGTGCTGTATTGGTGGCTATAGTGGCTGTATCTGCATTAGCCTGCTGTGATGACCAGGAGCAGATTTCCATAGTGGAGCAGTTGGTGCTGATGTAAATCAATCTCAATTAAGGTAGAGGATTTAATGCAGAATGAGGCTGGACTAGCTGAGGTTGATTCTTAGTGCCTGTCAAAGGCTCTGCAGCCAGCCCTGGCCAGGCAGTGCACCCAGTTTCCCAAGTGTGCTCATTCATTCTGGATCCCACTTGAACATGCAGCTAGAGACACTCTTGAGATAAATTTTTAGATTAGCTGAATACTTGCTCACTGAAACTGATTATGAGTAGAGGCTGATTATAGTAATTTCTACATCTCTGAGCAAGTTTTAGATGTCTCTCATGAGTGCATATCTCTTCCCCTGCAAAATGGAGGCACTAGAAAGCAGTGAATATTAGCAATATTGAAAATCTTCTCTTCTGAGGTGAGTTTTTTTAACAAAGGCTTTAATGGACTTTCGTTTCACACAGATGTTGAAAGCATTAGGTACAAACAAGGCCTGGACCAAAGCAACACACCAAATGTGGTTGCAAAGATGCTTTTGATGTGGCTCGATAGCAAATTATCAACTTGGGGTAGATGGTCAATCAAGATCACGTACAGCCACTGAGATTTTAGGAGGATATTCATGATTCAGAAGGTCTTCAGCTTCCTGAATAGCTGTAATCTGTGTCTCCCAGAAAAATGTCCTTCCTAAGTATTGACATTTTTATTGAAAAAGAAATATTTGACAAAAAAAACCCCCCACAACAGAACACCATTTTAAGCCTTGATCCAGCTCCATCACAATCTTAAATCTACCAAAATAATATGACATTAGAAGAATAATTGTCATTGTTTCATTGTTGACTTTTATGTCCAATAGATTTTGACCAGGAGGATAAATCATAGTATCATTTACACTGTGTAAAAATATTCTATAGGGAAATAAATAACATATTCGTACCCTGGAAACATCAATACAAGTTACTATACATCAAAACCTGATTGTCAGTCAAGCTCCTACCTCCTCACAGGCACAGAAAATTCTCCAAAACCTTCCTGTCTGCAATCTATTACAGCATTTTACTGAAAAATATAAACAGTTGTTCAGCTGAGAATAAGGTGTGTATCCACTACTTAAATCAAGGGTTTACTAAATAAATTTAGAAAATCCTGTAGAAGTTCAAGATTCAGAATTGCTTTAAAATTTTGAAGTGGTTCTATGTTTTGTGCTGGATTATTGAAGCAAGTTATGGTGCAGCATGACAGGTTTCAGAAAGCAAAGAGATATCCTTTTTATTAATCTGGGTCTACTTAAGTCCAAGTATTGACTGTTGATTTGCCATGTTCCCTGAAAAGATCTCTAGAGGCTGAAAATGTAAGGATGGACTACCGAATTTGTAATGATCTAGGACCGGTCACATCCCTGATTAATGAGAAGACGACATGATGACTCCTAAGCACAAGAAATCAATGCTCGATGTTTTCCCTCTCGCTTGCCCCAAAAGGAAAGAAAAATTATGTACATGACAATACTCAACTCTAATGAGTTTTGCAGACATACAATATATGCACAATGGAAATGAATGTCCAGAGATCCCAAATATATCCACCTGTAAACTTAGTCAACTGCACCAAAAAACCAAGAAGGAGTTTTCATGCACTGTTTGGAAATGTTTTCTATTGTTTCTTTTATTCTGTTTTTCTTTTTTTCTGTATAGCTTTTCTGAATGATTCTTAAAGACTCCTATTACATACCTTATTAAACCCTGTTTAGACCAGATGTAAAATTAGGTGTATTATATCTGGTAATTAAACTTACTCTTTTAATAGTTTGGGTATAAGAAGTAAACATTAATTTCAGCAGTGCAAAACCAACCTTTTTATCCCTTGGATTGCTGCCTTTCTTTTAGGTAATTTAATTATATCTACAGAATTGATGAAAACAAGCTCGTTACCTTCCCTTTTTCCAGATACATCTGTTCATACAGAATCATGAACCACATTTTGCAGAAATGATCACAACATTTCAAATAGCTGGGTTTGCTTTTCTCACCTAAATTAAATTTTCTAGATTTTTTTTTTTTCTTTTTTTTACTATTCTTGCACTATGTCCTACTCTGGAGATTATAACAGTTTATCTTGCTTATCAAAAGCTCACTGACATTTATTGAGCTGGAAATATTGTTTGCAATTCACTGTCGATCAAAATCTTGACTCCTACTTCTAGCTATCCATTCTGCTTTATGGTTTTGATTGATATTGGAAAAAATCATTCCTGGAGGAAACTTAACACAGAAGTAACTGGTGGATATGGTACTGTGTTGAAGAGGCAACATCTGTAGCACCCACCTACTGTCAGAATTTAGAAAAGTCACCCAAAAATGAACTGGCTGTGTTACTTAAACACAGCTTTCCTGTTTTCAATTAAGAAGACTTAATGAAAACTTAATGCTAGGAGAGACTCAAGGCAAAAAAAAAAAACAAAAAAAAAAAAAACAACCAACAAAAAACCAGTACAAATAATTGGCCGAATTCACCTACTCATGATGAGACTTGTATGGTCTCAGTGAAGCATCCTTTGGCTTCAATATGAAGAACATCAATCTTTTTGTTTGTTAACATTTCAGATATGAGAATGACAGAGTAGGCAAGGAATAGTTCAGAAGTGTTGTAAAAGGACAACAGTGACAAAGTGGGGGAAAGGCACAGTCCTTTCCAAAGTTAGAGAAATTGGATGTAATGGGTAGGCTGTACTGTTAACATCCTACAGATCTAACAGGGTATATTATTTGAATGCTCACATCCCTGACAAATGGTCAGTTCCTCAGGGATGTTAGATTTATCTATATGAAAATGTTTTTGTGTTTTAATGTGGCCTAGGAACACACTGAGGAAAGCAACTTTGGAGTGAAGGGTATTGCAAATATGCTGAAGAGAGGGCTGAGAGTGCCCATGAGTCTAGGGAAACAGGAATCACCACCCCAGCACCCCATACCTCCCCATTTAGGCACTTAGGGTAACCAGTTAAATTACTTTATCTCCTTAAGCTTCACTGGTTAGAAGCAGGGACCTTAGAAGATTAAGTCTGTGCTTGGACACAGTCTTCACTGTAGCTCCTGTGCTGGATGTGGTCTCAGGCTCTGCAATGAGGTGGCTTTAATCTTTACTTAGTTAATCAGATATTGAAACAAAATCATCTCCCTAGTGAGTTCTTTCTTTCACGTCATCTTAGTCCCACTCTCCTCTACCTAGCGTACAAGTTGGTTCTTATATAAGGTTTACTTTGGGAACTCTGAGCTCTCTCCCATTATGAAAGGATTATCCCATGAAGGCTCACTAAGTGTCTCAGCTGAGCTGCATATTTTGTCACTCCTATGCCCTGTGATCACAGATTGGAATGACCTAGGTAATACTTCCATGTTCTTTCATAAAAGGTAGAATTAAAAAGGAGCACTGACAATACCTTTGAAAGAATTTAGCCACCTTTCCATCATGACCATTCTGCATAAATCTTATGTCCAGCATTGTTAGCTCAATGGAGCACATACCAGAGAGCAGGCAAACTAGATAAACTGAATTGTGTCGTATATGTATATGGTAGATTCAAATCCTCCTGACACCTCCTGTAAGTCTCATGGACAGAGGGCAGGAGCTTCACCATAATGATCAAGGAATAGGACCAGCGTGACTTGCCTGGCTTGGAGGAAACAGCATATATTAGGTTCACTAAACATGGTAGATCAAGACATATTTCTCTCTTCTATAACCACAAATCAAGAAAAGAGTAGTGCTTTCTGTGACATATTTTATGGCATATATTCAGTTGGAGATGGTCAATTCCAATTTAACAAAAATTTAAATTTAACAAATCATCAGCCTGTGAAGGGCTCCTTAGCTGTGGAAAACTAAGGCCTCAATTTTTTTTTCAAATCAGCTTTGTTTATGCAGCTCAATTTCATTACCACTGAGGTGACTTTCAGGGTCACTGTAAGAAAAAAACTAGCAATTATATTAAATAGGAGAATAAAATAAAAACCTGACTGTACTGTTTACTTGAATCCTGCCATTCTGTCATTCCAACATGAAAACTGTCCTTGAAGTCTAGTACAACCTACAAAGGCAAACGGTGGAGCTAGTTTGTATAAATCAAATTGCTGTCATATGATCCCCAAGTCCTAATGTGTTTCTATAAAGTTAGAAGCAAACTCTATTTGAAGCACCAGAGGACTCTGTGCCATCTCTTTTTGTTTTGTCATTTGCCAGGGCATGCATCTAAATAAAAAATATCTTTATCGATAAAGGCACTCTCCCTATGGTGATGTACAGGCCAAGGTAAACTCCAATAAATGACCTTCTCATAAGTAGTAAGCAAGCGCAAAGCCCGAGTCATTCATTTGTCACACCTGACTCTTACACTGAGTGATACTTGCAACCTAGAGAAAAACAACTCATGCATATAGTCTGCCAAAATATGAATACTAAAAACTCAGCAGTGAAACTCGTCATTACAGGAAACGGACTTGGACCACGACTTGTATTGCTTCTGCTTTGTATGCAGAAAAATCCCCACAACCAACCAACCTATAATGGGTATGTTTTTTTATCCAGGGGAAAAACACATAGTGAGAAGGGGGCAGAAAAGCGTTCCTTTAAAGGGCAAAGAGACATCTATTCTGAGGTGAATATTTTTTCCAATATTTTAGTAACCTAAGGTTAAGGTGGAAGAATTAATAATAGTGAAAACAAAAAGAGAGGACAAAGAAAAAATATTTTTATGGTCAGTCTCAGTTTTCTATCACTCTCTCCTGCTCTCTTTCATTCTTCTTCCTTCCTTCTAAACCTCTTTTTAGACATAAAAATATAATTTTTAGGTTGCAGTTAGAAAAAGGCATTAACTACTACTTCTGACTCAAGTTATGTCCATAGATATGTATTGAGAAGAAAGCCTTCCTATGGGAAAAAAAAAAAAAAAAGTGTCTTTTTCTGTCAAAATTTATCAAATAAAATATCCAGTTTCCTGGCAAGAGAAGTGAAACCACTATAATTTAAATTTTTCTGAAAAACAAACATTCTGAGCACAGAAGCCTGTTATCTGCTTGGTACTAGTTTCACTATCAAAAAATTACATGACCTTGGCTATAAAAGCCCCTATGATCTTGACTACGTAAAAAAATCCCCTTCCCTTAAACTGGTTTTTTGTGTTATTCCTGTAGCTCATACATTTGTACTTTCGATTTCAGCATTTCTCTAATAACTCCTTTGAGATGACACTCTTGTACACTGAGTGCACTGGTAAAAATTCACATCTGTTTCAGAAATACTTAGAATTAATACATACACACATTCATAATTTTTTAATATTATTTTTTCTTTCCTTCAGATAGCATCAGATTCTGCCTCAGCTTTAGTACAAATAGTCTTTGCTGGTAACCTTTCAGTTACAAAGAATTCAGCATTCAGACCTATCAATCTTTCAAGGCAGAGCTGCCAAATCTCGTAACAAAGGACTATCTTGTTTGAAGGGCAAACCAAATTGACTTGTGTTCCCAACAACTGTAATGTCCAGCTTCTTATCAGTATTAATAAGAAAATGCAAATTGCATTCCCATCAAAAAAATGAAAAAAAATTGAAATGAGCAGTACAAGCAGTAAATTGCTTGCAATATGCTATTATGTTCAAATTCTTACTTTCAGCTATACAGTAGTTTACTTCAGGTAAGCAAAAAGAGCAATCAATGCAAAAAAGGACAAAAGTGTTCCAAGTCTGGCTTCTGAATATGAGCAAACAGAAGAATATAATGGTTTATTGTACCAGAAAAAATAACATATCAATACATAAAGCATAAACAGGTTAACCTTTATTCTGTTTACTGAGATTTTTATTTAAAATAAAAACAAAGCTACTATTAAATATGCAAGAGTTTAGAAATTCTGAACTACTCTTGGAAAGTTATCAACATTTAGTGAGTCAATTTGCTGTCTCCTTGTGCTTTATTGCTTTATGAAAACAAAATTAAAGTGAAGGCTTATAAAAGCTATTAAAAGGGAGAACTTGTTACCCCCTCTGACTAAATTATATCATTCTGTTTTTCATTTGATTACCTAATCTTATTCAGAAATTGATGGGCTTAGTAATTTTTTGCTTGTTCAAATTAAATATCTGGTAGATTAAAATTCAGCTTTTTCTCTTATATGTTTGAAATGACAAGAAATCACGGTGCATCAATACTGTGTGTAAGGGTCAAATATGCTCAAAATGTAACTTTCACTAATGTGTGACAGAAACCTGGGGATGTGAAATCAAAGGACAGGTTAGAGGTTAGCTTTAAAAAGTTTATTCTTTCAGAGAATACATAGTGTTAACTAAAATGTTTAATCTATTAGCTGTTTACTTTCTTTTCAGGGTAACCTGAAATTTAATTTCCATTAGGCACAACTACCCTGTTTTGCAAAGTAAGGATAGAATGAAACAAAACTGAAATATCTTTCTGGTATTAACATTACTTACCCTGGCAAATATAAACCGTTTAAGGGGATCAGTGTTAGACCATGCTTTCTGTTACCTGTGAAGAAATAATATCTGGGTATGTTAAATATTCATAAACATGGACATCATTAGAAAGTTCTTATTTGAATGGAGTACTTATAATGGCTTTTGAAGAGGTTACTGTGCTCAAGAAGATACTGCTCAGGAAGAGATGCACACTTTCCAAGAGGCAGATCAGGTGTCATTCAGGAATTAATAGATGACAAATTTCCACTCCAAATCCGAACCAGAAGATGTTAGAAAAACTCATACAATACTGATATTTACTTACCAAGTAGACTGAAGATGCATTTGCATCAGGAGCACTTTGAAGGAATCTAATCTCGAAGTGACCAAGGCAGAGAAGTTGGGAGCCTAAATTGTACTATTAGTGAGATGCACATGTGAAAAACCAAATTCAGACCACAGAGTCCACCTGATAATGTAAGGGCAATTTAAATCATGAATCAGAAAATTCACTATTTAAATACTTCTCAAGCTATGGTATAAACTATTCAAAATTCCCATGTGTTGCCTCTGATTTATATGTTATCAATGGTTTGGCATCACATGAAAAATAATTGTTAAATAACAATGCAAACACTTCAAAGGAGACTCGACACATGCTGTCATCCTTTGCCGTGAGTAGAAGAACAGAATGAAAGGAATTTTTGGCTGGACCACAGGTGGTATCCCATTTTGTTGATCTTCATTTATTAGAACTCTTCCATTCTTCTCTGCCTTTGCCTATTCATTCAGGTTGTGCATGCACCATGGATTTTTGCAGTGACACAACACTGCATGACTTTGCTGTTTCACTTTCTGTGTCTCCCTTAACATATCCTGGCATTTTGTTTGCTTTTCTGACTTTGAGTGAGTACTTACTTTCCATAGCACTTTAGCACCTATAATTTCTTTAGCTATTTTATTGCTCTGTTACTCAGTCCTGTGAAATCCTTTCACTGCTCTTTGCAGAAGGCATTCATATCACTCAGGTTTGCTCAACCATGCTTACATTTAAATTGACAGATCTCATACTGTTTTTCTATTATTTCCTTTATTTGGATTTGACTTCTTTTTTTTATAAGGATGTCTTATTCTTTCTAATTATCTCCTGTGCAGTGTTCTTTAACTAAGCTCCATGATTATATTTTTCTTGACCTTTTTAAAGACATTTTTGCCAAGAGTTTACCTTAAGTCGAAAGCAAGGTGTTGCATTTTTTAAATAAAAAAATGGTCCAAGCCTTCTGCAAATATCTCACCCCCTTGACTTCCACTTTTAGTAACTTTTGAAAAGGTTTTCTCAATTTTCTATAGTTTTCCTTATGTCACATTAATTTTAAAAATACTGTATTAAATTCAGGATCTTTTATCAATTCAATAAAATTACTAGTACATAGTACACGTAGACTTTTTATTACTCAGTGGCCTTTAGGACAAAGTAAGAAGTTGTTTCTTCCTAACTATGTAATTATCTAAAAATTTAATCTGACCCTCACACTCAAATGAGAATAATCTATGAGGATCAACTGAATACTCTCTATCTGCTGTTCTCACTACTCTGGGTGATCTGCTCTGGGTTGTTGACCTGGATGCAGAATTGCTTTGAAAGCTGGAGTCTGAAAACCTGGTCAGTAACACCTACCTCTCCTTCCCCTACTCAATAGCACTGTGCCTGGTGGCCCATCCCTGCCACTGTCAGCTCTTTGTCCCCTCAGGGCCTCCATTTCAATCTGCAGTGGTCACTGGGTCTATGAAGAGCACGAGTTGTCTGTAAAATGTGTTGTCAATCAGTTCCGAAAACTTCTTGCATGACTTCTTCCTGATTTTTGTTTTGTAGAGATGTGCTCATAGGTTTTGATTCTTTACTTCCCAGTTGAACTACTTAGTGTCTCTTTTTTGGTATGTGTTTTGTCTCAGAAGGATAGAGAGCTCATCCTTCCATCTGAAACATCTGACACACATTTGAACTCATAAGATCAAAAGGACCTTGACTTTGTATGAATAAATTATAAGTGCTTGTAACAAACGCATATTTTCTTTAATTGAATAAAATGCTATGCGTTGTCAAAAATACTTCTTTGAAACTGGAATCTCCTATCTTATGTGAATTATACTCTAGATAGTATTATTTTTACTGTGAGTTGTTTTGGTTTTTTTTCTGAATTACATTGGTATGGAATAAAATCTAGAAATTCATGCTGATCCAAAGTAGAAGCAAACAACTTAATTCTTGCCCTAATTCCATCTCTGAGTTCAGGTAAGAAATGTTGTCAGACTTTTGTAAACATGTGAGCCCCTACCCTTATCCCATTCATCCTCTGGCCAATTTTTATGAGTATCTAATTCACTTAAGTGAATTAAACCTCTGAAATTCACTCTGATGGAGCCCAGCCTCACCTTAGATGTAAAGCTTGCGAAACTCTCTGGAATTGTGTAATTGAATAGCTGAGCTTGAATTACTTTGTCTTTCACTCAGTTTTTATTCCTTCAATTTATAAGAACATAGTTGAAATCTTTGAAGTCAGTGAATTTAAGTGTGTTGAGGATTTTATTTTTGTCAAAATAGCCTAATGTTAACTAAAGTGATTGAAAGAGTATCAGATAATTATAAATAGTTTAGCTAGACCAGCTTTTTAATTCCCTATGTCCTTTGCTTTAAAGCTGATTTTAATGAAGAAGATATTGTCACATATCCTCATCTCTTGTATATTGACTTTTAAATGTTCAGATAATTCATTTCTCGGTAATCAAAAAGCCCATGAAAATATCAGTAGAATTATTCAAATCTCCTGTAAAATTTCGGAAGTCTTTCCATAGTAAATGCCAAAACTAATGGCAGCACTTCACAAGAAGAAGTTAATCACAGTTCATTGTTTTGGTATTCGCTGCAATGACAATTCTCATTATAAATGCATTTGGTATATATGTAGATGTAATATGCAATTTTCATAGATCCACTACTCAAGTATTACAGCAAGACATTTACATTTCTTACTGTTGACTGCTGTTTGCAGAAGAACCAGGTACTTAATCATAGCTACAATGCATGTCTACACCGACTGAAATAATTTTTGAAGGCTAATTCCTGCAAAGCCAGGCAGTGTAGGGTGTTAAGCATGACTGAGGACTGGACAAAAATTCTCAATTCCATCTGAAAACTGAACTTCATTCCTTGGAGGACTGGAGATGGCTTTTGAGAAGTATGTGGACTGTTGTGGAATCTTGTGTCTGTGAACTTGTCAATATACTGAGTGCTTTGGATCCTTATACATAGATGAATGTCTGGGATTAAAAGAAAATTTGTCTTATTCTTTAGAGGTAAAATTCTCTTTATCATGGCCCCCACAAAAATATTTGCATTAATTTGCATCACTTACCGTGTGAGTAATAAGCCCTGCGTTCTCTCAACATTGCAAAAATAGTTCTTAGCAAATCTGAAAGAATTCATTGCTCTCTTAATTCACCAAATGCACAAAAATCCTCACCTCATAGTAATTAAATCTGTCCACAATACATTAAAAAGCCCGGTCCGTCAAGACTATTTACTGTGCTTGTTCACACATCAGAAATCCAGTTCTCTACAGCCTTGAAAGTAAATTGAATTTTAATTTCAGATTTCATGTCTGCTCCCCTAGTTCTTGTTTATGAAAATCATAGATTATACTGGCCAAAATGTTTTCTGCATGCCATTAATTCCATTGATGGGATCTCATGTTATGCACTGCAGTCACTGATTCCATGCTCAGAAAAAAAAGATGAAAGAGATTACTTATCTTACAAAAAGCTAATGCATAACTTGCAGCTTTATGTCAAATTTTCTAGGACAACTCATCGTCACAGGGCACATAATTTAGAACAAGACTGTGAGTCAGGCCGTATGAGTTTACTGTGTATCACAGCTACGGAAGGATTCTTTTATCCAGTCTTTCTCATGAAAATAGTGGACAAACTACAGCTGAGCATTGCTTTGACGGTTGGTGATCTTTGTAAAGGAGACTCAATGTCTTACAAAGAAACAGCACTGATGCTTGTTAAGAGAAACTTAGATAATTCCAGTACAGCTCTCCACAGTTTTCATTCTGCTTATGTGCTGTGCAGTTCAAAAGGACATCACCTTCTTTAGGGTCTTTCCTACTTCTGCCAGAATTCCCCTGTCAGCATAAACAACAGCAGGCAATCTGACTATCCTGGTGACCAAGGGGAAGTGATTGATCATCCGGAGAGAGAACAACAGGAGGCACCAGCCACAAATGTCTATTTCCCTATATATTGCATGGTAAAGGAGAGAGAAGATGCTTTTGACAGAAGGGAGCTTCTCTGCAAAACTCTGAAGAAATAAGGCTCCTTCGTATTGATAAATCTTTTACACAGTTGTCTTCCAGAAAAAGTCTCAGATGTCCTCAAATATTAATACCTGTAATGAAATGCTCAGATTAACAATTGCATAAATCCTTTCCTCAAATGGAAATTTCAGTCTGTGGGATCACAGCCAATTAAAAAGATTGTTTCAGCCACAGTCACCTTTACTTAAACTGATGCCAGGTGCTATCATCCAAGTTAGAAGTCAATACAATATGCAAAATATGCTTCTCTGAGGGGTAAAATCTGACTCATATTATTCTTTCCATACCAGTGTGGTGGGTGTGAATGAGACACTGTGGGACTAGAGAATGAGGGCAGATTGTGGCAGGGAGGATAAAATGGCTTCATGAAACCTTTTAATACATTTTAAGTAAGCGACTTAGGTCTGTGTCTTGTTCTCAATTTTTTTAACCTTTATGGGGTTTTAAAAGAGAACAGATTTTCCCTGTTCTTAATTTATGCCACTTATCAAAGATCCCTGGAGTCAAACCTGTGTTAATTTACAAAATACAAATGCTCTAATGTCAATGGGCTGCATTGTAAATCAGAGCATAAATTCAGGTCAGAATTTGGTCACTGACAAAGAGCCAATGAAAAGATATTGCTTTAAATGATTCAAAACAAGCAGCTAAACCTGTTGATTTTAATTTAAATTAATTGTTTGGATTAGATCTCAAAATGTTATTAAAAATTGAAACAGAATTATCTTTATTCAAGAAGATGAAAGTGTTCAGCATAGCTACTTGCTTAGAACCTGAAGGGAGAACCTGTACTAGTAGCTAGAACTGATTCCTAAACAGTTTCATAAATGACAGAATCAAAATTTGGTACTAATTATCTAGATAAATTTGAAATACCTAAGCAAAGGAGGGATAAAGAGCAACCTTTTTTTTTTTGTTTGTTTTGTTTTGTTTAATGCTACGATCTTCATGATTTACTACATCATTTGTTCCAAAGCCCTGGATATCTTTGCTATCTCCACATACTCATAGTATATCATTTTAGATCAAATTAATGGCTAGTTTTCACAGGTACAGTCACATTGATTTCTCACCTCTGACTTTAGCTCTTTGCTGTGTATCTGGAGACCATTCATCAATATTCTCTGAAAACTGGCTTGCTCCCTTCTTAACAAATAACCATACCAGCCTCTGATATTGTCAGCCAGAACAAATTCCACTTGGTAGCTTCCATTTCTATAAGTATATTATTCTAAATACAGGAAATATTCTAGCAGATGGAAAGCAGGGTGTATATGAGCTTCTATAAATTGGTTTTGTTGGAAGTCCTTCTCAGCTAGTTATTACATCAATAAATCAAGAAGTATCAAATCTGGAACCATTAATCAGATTTTGATTACATCTTCTAGAGTCATTTAGAACAGCTGGCATAAAATAGCTATAATTACACATTGTGGTATTCTATTATGTGTTTCATATTCCATAACATTTATTCTTAGTGAATGTCTCAACAGTCTCCTATTAGTGGAAGACCATTATCCTTTGACAACGGCCTATTTTTTTATTCTACTGACATTGACTCTTAATTATCTTTTTTCTTTCTTTTTTTTTCTTTTAAACAATAATAAATTCAAGTCAATGAGGATTGTGGAAATCTCTCTGATTAATACCCTGTGACTGTTACCTTAAATGCTTAGGGCTACAAAATGAGATTTAATGTGTATGAGCTCAAAGAAGCTATTTACTACTTTAACATTTTACAAGTCATACATTAACATTTAGCAAGTCATAAAAAATTTACATCTTTAAGTGATTTGTACTTAACAGGTTAGTGATATGTATTTTATTCAGGATGCTGGGGAAAGAACCTATAAAATAAAGGCATTTTGCATTGTCTGCAAATCATTTATGTTGTTGGTGGATGTACCATCAAACCCCAGAAAGAGACTGGTTTTCTCCTGTTTAGTCAGAAGTTATTCTCCATGGGAACAATAATATGCCCCATTAGCAAACTGATACAAATTATCTTAAAGTTACTCAGCTACTAGTAAAACAGTTGCAATTTAAGGAAAAAGATTAACACAGAGATCAGTTTAACAAGTGATGGACTCAGGTTATTGTGATTAGATTGGAATAAATATTGCTATATAATGGCTGTGAATATCTGCCCTATTTCTTTTCAGAAGGTGACTGCAGTTATTTTTGGTCACTTTCTATATACACTGAAAAAGTCAGTTATTAAGGACATAAACTTCATCTCATAATCATGGTAACCAAACTCTAGACTGCTCTGTAATTAAATTCATTGTTAAACAAGTTGGTGCCACTAGGTGGTACCCAAGAGTACGATGCATAGACACTCACTTTCAAAGTATTTCTCGTTTTGCAAGCGAAAAGGTTTCCATTGTGCTTCTGAAAAAAACCTGTGATATTGCCATCACCTTTCAGGTAGATATTAGAGACACAGAGAAATTCAGGCCAAATCTCTCACAGATGTCATCCTGTTCTCCCAGTTTCCATGCAGCAGCACTGAGCATGGCCACAGCCTTCTTTTCAGATATGGATTAGTAAAATCTAACAAAGGCATTCAAGGTAAAAATGAAAGCTAAATATTCTCAAAAAAAAAAACCAAACCCAAACAAAAAACCCCAACAGAATATGGATTAATTCATGTAAATTCTGAATTCCTTTCAAATGTACTTTTAGTAGAAAAAAATAAATATAGGTTTTCCAGATATATGGTTCCTATTAAATTATTTACTCTGCTCTACTCATTGTCATACAAGCTAATTTGAACATGCCGCTATTTTGCTATTCATGTGTCTTTGGCACTGAAAGCTGAAAAATTAATATGATGACAGAACAGAACAGAATGTTTAGACAGCAAAATACTGTAACAATAACTGATAAGATGGTTCATTCAGAATACCCATATAAAATATTGCAGTTTGTTTTAAAAGAATAAATTTCAGACATGGCTCCTACTTCCATGACATTTCTCTCTTTTATGATACAATTGTGTGTTACTTTATCCTTTAAATAGAACACATTTTAAACTCATGAAAAGTCTGGAATTGAGATCCACAGGATAGTTTGGCTTTTCCTTTGGGAGATGTCCCAGGAAGCAGGTTACTGTTTCAAGGTCTGTTCGATGGAGTTTCTGTCGCATTGCAATGCTGCGGAGTGATCTGCATGGCATATGTGGCATTTAAAAAGCATAAAGTTACTGTGATAACAGGGAATATGATCTTCAATCCTGATGCTGTCTCAGGAGGGGCATTAAGAGAAGTTTCTGCAAGAACTAATATCTTCATGTGACTAAGAAAAAATTTGTCATTGCTTGGTAATTAATATTAATGTTTTGAAAAGTTTTTTTTTTCAGTTAATCTTTAAAACAAAAATATTGGTTAGATAATCCCATATCTCCTCCAAAATAAGGCACTTTTTAATGCACTTTGATAAAATCTGTTCTTGTCCCTCATAACTTGTTTATCATCTAAGTTGTTCCCTTCTGTCTAGCTGATATTTGGAAAAGAAAGAAAAAAAGGTATTAGAAACACTGTCCGATTTTTCTTGTACTTTTGCATTCTAGATTAAAAAGTACCCAGTTCCATGAACATACAAACACAGAAGTATTTCTCAGGTCTTGAAAACAAACAGTACTGTAGATGCTTCTGCATCAACTTTGTGTCCTTCACATCTCCTCTCCAATCTTGCCTGCCTTTCATGGAATAGAATCATAGAATCATTTAGGTTGGAAAAGACCTTTAGTCCACCACAAAACCATGTTCCTAAGCACCACATCTACACGTCTTTTAAATCTCTCCAGGGATGGTGACTCCACCACTTTTGGAGGCAGCCTGTTCCAGTGCTTGACAATCCTTTTGGTGAAGAATTTTTTTTTTTTTTCCTGGTATAAAAGGCTGTTTCCTATTGCTTGTTATTTGGGAGAAGAGACTGATCTCAACCCCACCTTACTACAATCTCCTTTCAGTTAGTTGTAGGAGCGACAAAGTCTCCCCTCAGCCTCCTTTTCTCCAGGCTGAACAGCCTCAGTTCCCTCAGCTGCTCCTCATAGAACTTGTGCTGCACACCCTTCACCCTTCACTGCCCTGCTTTGGACATGCATGCCAGGAAGCATGAAATGCAGCCTTTTTAAAACTATTCCTTTTATTAGATGGGCAGTACTGCTATTTCAATGCATGATATAGCAGAAACAAATACTGTTCTAAAATGTTGGGAAAGAAAAGAATATTTTTTCCCCTACCAGTTACAGAACAAGTAAACATTTGCATGTTTTGATCCTTAGCTAGCTTTCTGACTGTTAAGTCTACATATATATGTATCCTAAAGCTCACAAAATCCCAGGAAAAAAATCGTGCAACATCCAATTGCAACTGGTGCCTGCTGGTAGCATCTGTTGTGCCATTGCTTCTTAGGTTTGCTATTTTTCCCCAGGGTGCTGTACTCTCTGCCTCCCGAAAGGATGACAAAGTTAAGACCCATCACTCCTTCATCTTCCACAGGTAATATAGCACATGTAACTTCCAGGTTAAAAGACCGTGGGGAATTTGAGCAGCTCACAGAGGAAGGAGAAGTATCACAGTTAATGTTCCAGCTGATTTCAAAGCACAGTAGGTTAAATCTGCGCATATGGGTAATGAAGCAGCTTAAAGACAGGTCAATGGAAGTATAGAAAATTGAGAGCTGTACTGTTTGCTGGATTTTTTACTGCAGAAACTCTTACCACAGAGACCTTAGACACCTTTCATTCATCCCTGCTGGCACACTGTGTTTTTAATTAAATGCTCAGCACATGTGCTCTATTTTCACTTAAAATCCAAGAAGAAAAACAGAAGACAAATTAATATGAAATGGTCATGCTACAATTCATAATTTTGTTGAGTTTTTTATGCTTTTATTAAATTGAATGTAATTTGAAATGTCAGAATAGCTCCTCTGGCACTGGGTGCTAACAACATTTCTCATGTCTTTGTGTAAAGTACTACAGGAAAAGAGAGCACAAGGATATAGTATTTTGCTTATTTCTACTAGTATGTTTTAGGATATCCTGATTGCATAGTCTGAAAATATCTTAGCTGGGGAGAGGTTGTATAAAACCTTAGGCCTGAGGAGATAGATATAATACCCTGCATATCTATCTCAATTTAATGACTGTAGTTGAAGAGAGAAAAGAGAGAAAATTATTTTCAATCAATTTTACACATAACTTGACATCCAATCAAGTGCATCAATATTAGCAATCAATTAGTATAGTTTTGAATAGCTGTAAATTACTATATATGCTAACAGGTTTTAATCAAACCTATAGAGCAGGTTCAGTTTTTTTATCAATAAAGCAGCTAAAACCATAAAGCTACAACAGGGAAAAATGTTCAAAGTTACTTAATCTATTTTAATTTAAAAATACACAAATCTTACTTTGAGTGAAAACAGCAACAGAAGCAACACAATTCTTTCAAAATCTCTCTGGACCATTTAAAATAGTTCTCATTTATATTACAGAGCAGAAAATCCTTCTCTCCATCTCTTTCTCTCTCTTTCATCTGAAATGCCTGTCACTCTGGTTGCACTTGGAGACTTCTATGGATTTTTTTTTCTGTTTGGTTCTGTTTTCCCTTTGCACTAAAACTTTAGGGTATTTAAGTGATAATTCCCTTATTTCTCCATCCCCATAAACTTGCCTCATTCTCATTGAAGTCCCTAAGAAAATACACTACAAAAAAAATGACATTAAACACTTTTCTTTATTGCCTTTCAGCAACTCTGAGGCGCATATGTTTTGGAGTTAAGTATATATCTGACAGATTCCTGGTGATCATCAGGATCAGATCTGCTAAGTAAGAGAATATGATTTTAAGCCTATTTGCTTAGCTTTATAACATTAATGGTACATACTTCACTGGAATTTTCTTTAGAGGCATTATGTCAGATGCTGACTTCATTGCATATATGTCATGCACTGATATCATTATTATTACTCAAGTCTTACTGGAAAGAAGTTGGGGCCAAAGTATTTAATTTACTTAATTAATTGTTAACTGTTTGACCAAGTATGTCTTCCACAGAGAAGATGGGAGTACAATGAAGTGAGTAAATTTCAGAGGGCTTTAGATCAGGCATTAAGTAAAGCAGTTATACCTTTTGGAAAAATGAATGCCATCTAATACAAAACTTCTTTCTTTTACTCAGAAAATTTGTTAATTTCTTGATTGTGCTGAAATACAAGTGAAAGAGCTTCACAAAGGCATCCAGCCTTCCTTTTCGCTCCATTTCGAGTATGCGTAATTCACCTTTAAAATCAGGTCTTTTAGAAAAATGTCATTGTATTGATGAAAATTCTACTATCTTGTACACTGGGATCATGAAATCAGAATGAGTGTCCCTTCCTATGGTCCTGAAGAAATATCAGATGGCTGATATCTCTCTTCTGCAGGTATTTACAGAGAAAGTAATTTTACTTAGAAGTCTTATTAAATGCTTGCATTTATTCAGGCAGTTTTGCTAAAGAATTTACTGAAGAATGAATTGATTATAAATGGGGCTTTAGTAAATATATGTGTTTGTCTATGTCTCTCTCTTATCTAAGTAGCCATTATATCCATCTGTCTATTAGAGTCAATATTAGTATACTCGTATCTTCCTTAGTTAAAATTAAGAAGCGGAAGAGAATGTTAGTCTTCATTATTATAATTTATAATGCTTAAAAATATAAAACTGTAGAAAGACAGAACATCCTCTTTTTCTGAATACACATCCGACCTTCTTTTACAGATTAAGAGCACAACGATGTGCACCCACTTAGACTTCATTCCAGACATGCAACTACTAAGACACATTGGTTTGCTTATTTAGAAACTTGCAGAGGATCACATGAGGACAACATGAGTTCATGTAGATAATTTACACAACATCTAAAATGCGTTCGGAGCCAGTTCTACTTCTCGAGGCAACAACAAAACTTTCTCTGCCCTTTAGCACATATCAGTATGCAAAAATATGGAGATGAGCCATCAAGTGAGTTTATCCTGGGAATTTCTTTTGGCTTCTCTAGCAGCTGCTTCTCTCTGTGCTACCAGGGAAGCCTAAGGCATTGGTGATGTGGGGTGCTCCTCAACTGCCTGCCAGCCTCTCCATGTTGTTTCTTACTACTTGCTTACAGTTGTTCTGCAGGAGATAAAGCTGTATGAAAGCTGTATTTACCAAAATCTCCCATCCCTTTCTAGTTAAAGGATAGGAATTTCACTCATATTGTACAGCCCATTTTAAGTCCTCCAATCTGAACTGTGAAGACAAAATTTAATTAAGAACTGAGTCAGTCAGAATTATACATTTCATTCACAAAATATATAATGAAATATATAACTGTATAGTACATTAAGAAAAATAATAATAATGTTAAGTTAGCAAAATCAAATACTTAGAAGCTTGGAAATGCCATAAAAAACATTGCTACTGCATGCCAGCTCTAACTAAGCCTTCTTCTGCATATGAAATATAATACTGTTTTTAATAATAATTATATATTTGCTTTTCATACCTTTTTCCACAAAACTTCTCCCTCACTCCTTTGCAGTATTAGTCTCCATTTGCTTTATCTCACCTGTCCTTAAATCTTATCACTTCTTCATTCACCCCTTATTTTCTCTTTATTTCTTCCATATCTCTGAAACCACCAAAATCTCCTCTCTGGTAGTCCTCAGAAGAATTAATTCTTGTTAAGTATCAGGTGATGTGGAATACTTGATGAAGAGCAGGGTTCAAGCCACGGGGACTCAGAAAGGATGCAATGTCAGGCAAGGAGTGCAATAATGAATTTAACTCTGTCTCTTGCAGATCTTTTCAACTGACACTGCTGAAAGTTTGTGCTATAGTTTATCCTGTATTTGAACTAATGGAAGATTATCACCTCAACAGGTATTCACTTAGGGAAAAAAAATCTATTTAAAGCTAGAGCAGTCACACTGCAGCCTGAGTCCCACTTCGAGACATGAGTGCATGTCATTGCAGGATCTGGCCTAGGTGAGTTAGGAAGAAAACCCATAAAATGGATGATACACAAAATACTGTCAAAGGAGATATTTTCTCTTGAATGCCTTTCAAGTATAAAACCTTAGGGCTCACTCCTAACAACAGAAGGTAAAACGTTTTTAAACAGACGTGCAGTTTTAAAATTGACAGTGTCCCTTTAACAACTTCAACAGTTGGAGAGTTTTATGTAGGTGGATGAATTTGATGCTAAATAGTTAAACCTGTTTTAACTAAGAACTTGTGATTTAAAAAAAAAAAATCTTGTCTGTAGAAGAAAGTAACAGCAATTGGGAACAAAGCACAAAGAAATAGGACTGATATAATCTATTCAGGTTCAAGGAGGCTCCTCTACAGGCTCAATTTTTTTTTTTTTTTAAAGTGTAAAGTATTAAGTCAAGTTTCTGGTATGTGTCTCTGTCAGAACAAAATGTTTCCACTACAGTTACACAGTGAGTTCAGAGATGCTGGAAAACATGCACTGGGAACATAGCGCTTAGGAAGTATATAGCAAGTGTATAGGAAAATCTTTTATATTATAACAGTATATGTAAATTTAATACCAAATTCATACCACCTGTCCTACCATCTTGTCCTCACTCATGATTTTGAAGGATGAAAAGGTGTTGTAACTGTTCATAGAGCTGTTCTTGTATGCTGCCTGCACAGGGTGTTTCAGCCTTCTCCATTGTACAAATCCTTTTCTTCAACCTCCGAGACTGCAACTTCTATCTGCTAACCATAAACTCATAGAAACATAGAATGGTTTAGGTTGGGAAGGACCATAAAGATCATCTAGTTCTAACTCCCCTACCACAGGCAGGGACATTTGCCACTAAACCAAGTTGCTCAAAGCCCTGTCCAACCTGACCTTGAACATTGCCAGGGATGAGTGCGGTGAGGCCCCACCATGATCGTGGTGAACAGCACTGCACCAGCTACTAAGAAGGAGAAAAATGACTGCTACAGCCGAACCCAGGACAATGGGCCAGCCACAGCTTCTCTGGGCAACCTGTGCCAGAGCCTCACAGGAAGAACTTCTTCCTAATATCTAATCCAAATCTCCCCTCTTTCAGTTTAAAGCCATTTCCTCCTTGTCATATACTTCCTGCCTTTGTAAAAAGTCCCTCCCCAGCTTTCTTGTAGGCCCCACCAGGTACTAGAAGGCTGCTCATGTATTTAATGCCTTTATGTTCTCCAGATGACAAGAGTGCAATGCATCTCAATAATGCCTGTCTTTATAGTACTTAAGAGATGGAACTGATCTGCAATCAGTGTGAGGAGGCTGGGGCCTCCAGTACTAGGTACCTAATGATGTTGTGCATTGACCAGTTGTCGTGGTTTAAGCCCAGCCAGTAACTTGGAACCACGCAGCCACTCGCTCACTCCCCCCTTTCTTCCTCCCCCCACTCCCGAAGGGATGGGGAGGAGAATCGAAGGAATGTAACTCCCACTGGCTGAGATAAGAGCACTCCAGTAACTAAGGTATAATACAAACCACTACTGCTACCAATAATAATGATAAGGGAAATAACAAGGGGAGAGGATACAATTGGTCACCACTTGCCAACCGATACCCAGCCCGACCCGAGCAGTGGTCTGGGCCTTCTGGGTGACTCCCCCCAGTTTCTATACTGGGCATGACATGCTGTGGTATGGAATAACCCTTTGGCCAGTTTGGGTCAGGTGTCCTGTCTCTGCTTCCTCCTGGCTTCCCCTCGTCCCTGGCAGAGCTTGAGACTGAGAAAGTCCTTGGTCAGAGTAAACATTACTTAGCAACAACTAAAACCATTGGTGTTATCAGCATTGTTCCCAGGCTGAAAGTCAAAAGCACAGCACTGCACCAGCTGCTAAGAAGGAGAGAAAATGACTGCTGTAGCTGAACCCAGGACACCAGTGTGTACTGTGCTCCACTGGCACATCTGTGTGCACTGTGTAAAGCCACTATGGGCTGTTTCTGGGCTTGCAAAAGCTGATAGATAACAAATGCAAATGTATTCCCATTGATTAGAATAAATGACCACATGGTTGAGCAGTTAACTAAGTTCCCAAATTTCCAGGGAAGGAAGATCTTGCACTGTCAAACACTGCAGAATTTGCATCTGAGGGAAATATTTTAGGTTTCTATATTTTACCAACAATTAAGGAACTGAGCTGGTTCTTTCCTTGCACATTTGCAATTTAAATCTAAAATTATGAACCACCACAACATACTTTGGTTCCCATCATGTAGACTGATTCACAGGAATGGAGAGAGTGACCTTGGGTGTGATGATGGTAGAATTTAGAACAAGAATTAGCTACATTGCCTTACAGAAATTGTTTGGCTAGTGAGAATAATTTTTTGGGCAGCCTTTGCCACTGTGCAGCATAAAGCAATATGAGATGTGTCTCTGTGTGTAACCACAGGGGAGTGAAATAGAGGAGCCAGGCCAACAAAACAGGGTGAAGAAGCCATGAGGCTTGGATTCAACAATCCACAGTCATCTCCTCCAAAGGAGAATGCAATTAAAACTTGGGCTGCATTTCTACATATCACCCTGTAGTTAGTCAGCCAAGGAAAGCTGGTAACACAAACAGCCTTCTCTTCAGGGCAGCACTGGCAAAGAGACTCTGTTCCTTCTGGGTCAAAACCAAACCACTGCCTAAAATAATAAAAAATAATTCAGCAATCACCATAATCCAGAATTACCGTAGCCAATTCCTCTTCTTCTTCTTCTGTGTCCAAAAAGGAGCCTCCACTGTTGTTCAGCCCTGCTGACTGTACTTGGAGAACTACCACTGGCCATGGGGGAAAGCCGAGAGAATACACATCCATAGAGTATGGTCACATTCATAAAACTGAAGAACAATCATCCCAGGAAGGGATTTGGAAGAAATTTCAACAAAAGGGAACTTTGAACTTCTCTAAGTCATCCTCTCCTCACAGGCCACTGGGCTGAAGGAGGGTTGGTGTGCTTCTGTGATAGGGATGCTTTCTGACGAAGCAGTAAGCCCTTTGAAATAAACTGTGTTTAATATATTTAATAGATTGACTATATATTTATGTCCAACATTTTAATCTGCTTCACCTCTGTGAAAGTATTGTATCAAATGCTCTCACACCCATGCTGTTACGGGTATATCCATAGTACGCTAGTTATTGCATAATTTAAAAGCTTTTGACTAGACTACATAGAAGATTATATATTAGAAATACTTTGCATTTAAGAACATTAAAGATAATTGTAATTTTTGTGTTTTGATCAAGATTATTTGTTGTTATTTGTGCTGTCTCTTGGTAAAGCACATGAACAGTAGGTGGCAGATCTGTGAAAATACATAATTAAAAATATGAAGGAAATAAATTATGCAAATTGAAATATTAAGGGTTTCACCACAACTGTGTTGAACCTACAACATTCCAGCAGTTTTCATGTAGCTGAGATGGTATGATTTTTAACTTTCCATTCAGACCAAATTTAATTTCTGTATTTCTCAAGCTTCTTTTAAATCAGGCTGGCCGCCAAACCATCCCTCTTCCCCTTTTCTTGGAAGTCTCATGATGACAAAAGTCATTATTACATTTTAAACAAACCAGATGTGTAGAATCAGGTGTGGCAAAAATTATGCTCCTTGTTAATAATATTTTGGAATATTGCATTACTATTTCAATGCAATGAAATCTTTGTAATTCATTGCATCATGTGCTACATAAAATTTTGGTTAGAAGTGATATGAGATATCCATCTGAAGAAGGGGAATGCTGCTGTTAGTTTAGCTTTGTGGCTATTAGAATAATACCAACATCAGGGTATATACACCCCGTTGTGGATATGTTTGTGGATATAATGAAAATGATATCCTCTCAAAAGAAATGAAAAGCTAGAAGCCCTAATCCTGCTGACTGCTCCAGAGGAACAGGATCAGTACTGTTCCATTTCCTCAGAGATACTCCATGCCACTCTAGGACAAATCTGCTCAGAGCAGCTTGGCAGGATCGGATTTTAAGCTTTCAAAAACAATTCCATGACAGTTAATAAAAAACTCAGTTATAAGTCACATAACAATTAAAAATGTGACAGGAAGAGAAAACAACTCATGAGACACCTATTATCCAAAGATAGTTCCTATTACAAACTGCAGCACAGCTTGAGCACCTGGGTTATTCATGTACAGTATCCTGGAAGCCAATTACAACATCATGATATGAGTGGTACAATGACTAACACAGTATCGGTACCACCATCTCTCACTCTATTCTTTCAGTATCATGTAAGAGGAAAGTGTTTTATTAGAAAGCTTTCAATATTCGTTTTCTAGCTTAATAGGCTTTTCTAGTTGATAACAACCTTATTATATGTTGAGAATAGATCCTTAACCAACTCAAAAATATCTTTTTCATCTTTCTTGTCTTTTAAGAAAAACAAGCAAATATATTTCACATCCATTTAAATGCTGATATTAGATTGTATGCATTTTAATAGAGCTGTGCCAATTCAGTTAGTGTAGGGGCAAGAGATCTTAAATTATATTCCAATTTTGTGAGTGCAATATCATGGGTAAAACAGGGTAATTACAGGCTACAGATGCAAATTTGCTGGTGCTTTAGTGTAACTGCGGGCAAATGTGTGAGCAGCAAAACTGTAAAAATTCCTTCTCACGTACAGCGATGCTTAATCAAATTATTAGCATTTCATCCAAATGAAGTTCTTGCATTAATATTCAACATACATACTCATTTCTTGCAGTTTCAGCAAAGTCACTGGTTCCCTACCTGGTACCTCTTGAATACGTTAAAAGTATTACAGTAAATTTTACTCCAGAATTCCTCTTTTTTTTTCTTTGACATGAGAGTTGAAAAGAATTACACCACATAAAAAGTGAAGCACTCATCAAACATAAAGCTTTCATTTTTGTTCCAAGGAAACTTGTACTGTACGTGATAGTGTTTTGTATCCTTTATGTTCCAAAAATCTTTCCCTTGCCTTTCTTAATAGCTATTGGGAAGTAAGAGAATTTACCTAAAAGGGACGCCTTGACTCCCTAAAGCATTAATCAACTTTTTCCTCAGACTATCCATTCAAGATACGGGCTTATTTTTGAAAATGAAAATCTGGAGCTTACTTTGGGTTATCCTTGTAGGTAAGGACAGACAAAAATACGAATATTATCACCCTTGTTTTAGAGGAAAATTTTACATAATAGATTTTGTAATATATTAGGAGGATTTTCAGTATTAGGGAGGGTTTTTACATAATGCCTCAATCAGATTTGTTTAATTTAGTTTTATAAGGTTCTAACGTGCTCTGGAATGTATAACTTGAGCTGGAAAACTGATCCCTGCCAAATATGATCACTGCTATGCTGAACATTTACCATGTAATGTGCTTTAGGATGGCCACATGGCAGATATGATCCCACAGTCAATACATGGTAATTGATATATGGTAAGTCTCAAAACATAACAGCTTTGAATTTCACCTGTCCTTTGCCTGAGGATAATTAACCTCAAATTTTGCACTAAAATGGCAAAAGATAAAAAGAAAAATAAAAAAAAAGGCAACCACTTCCATTAGGAACAGATGGGTGCTATGTGGAATTTTTTTGCAGCTTTCTCACATTAAAGCAAAATTATTATGCTTTTGTCCATAGGGTCCCGGAGGAGCATGCCTATTGGAGGACGGTCAGTTCTTGTCTGCATCGCCTCCCGCTTTCTCATCCTCAGACATTACCTTTCCTCCCAGTCTGGGTTCTGCCAGCCACTGTCATTAATGCCAGTACCTTTGCGACTCCTCTTTTGGAGCTGCTAGTGCCTATTTTCCTCATTACCAGCTGCTACTTTTTGTTTTCCAGGGAAGTTTTGTGTAGCTGCCATGTCTGAAAATGGGTATTTTGGTTGTGGTTAAAACATTAAAATGTTACTTTCTGTTGCAATGTGGTCTGTTCAGCCATAACTCTGTAGGGTAGAAAAATCCTTTACAAGAGTTTTGCATCCCTGCCAGTACAGTGAAAGCAAGTACAGTCGTTAGGCTTCTGTGTACAGGTTAACTTATAGGAGTGCTTTGCTTATAAGAAATCAAGGGCAGTAGTGGCAAAATGTCTAATATGTAATCTACAGCCATAAAAATAGAATGCATAATGATATTTGTTAGGGTTTGTTTCTGGAACTACTTTTATGTTCTGTTTTCATCATCATTATAAAAAAGGTAAAAATATAAGAACCAGCATTTTTAATGTTGCTGTTACCCGACGTGAGGACAACTGGTCTTTAAATGTTTAGAGTGATACTTGATCCTTTAATCTGAGTATGAATTTCCAGTAGGTCAAAGTCCTACTGCCTTTCCTAATAAACAGATTTATATTTTTATATCATCTGAAGCACACAGCAGTAAATATAATTAATTGTGTATTAAGGTGTTCTGTTTGTGATGCTCACTGACTTGTTAAACCTGAGGTACTGCATACACGAAAAGACTGAAATTGCCTTGATTCTGTTGGTTTGGTTGTCAAGTAAATAATCTTTGTGAACACAACATAATATAACTAGATAGATATGGTTTCTTCAGTATGAAGTTCATTTTGTACTAATATGCAAATATGTAATATTGCTATTTGTGTGTCTCCTTAAGACCGTATTTGAAAAATGAAGAGATGTCTTGCAAACTCCATGTTGCTGATTCTTGCCTGTTTATTGTTAATCTTATCTCAGTTGCTATTCCCCTTAAATCTCCCTTATGAGCTATGGTTACTGACAAAAACTGAGTTTTTCAAAAGGGAAGACAATAAGAAAGGAAAAGGAAAAAAATCCTAATTTTAAGTTTTGGTGGAGAAAAGCTTGAGAAAGGTATCTCTGTGATCCTAAAGGTTTAACATCAGAAGTCATTTGTGAGAACTCCCATTTTTCAGGAGGCTAATCTAATGATCAGGCCTGGCTTACCATTTTAACAGCTGCATCTTTCCTGACACCCATAGAATTATTCATAAGGCTGATGTCAGGCTATGCCAAGGTAAGTAACATTGGTGAGATTAGGCCATTATGAACCAATCTCATGCCTCCTGGAAACACAATTTTGCTGTTAGCAGGAAAGGTATACAGATAGGCCTTTTGGTTGCATTTAAAGTATTCTGGTTGATATTTATAATTCGTTTCCTGTATATTCTACTCTGTGTAAATTAGATAATTTTGTAGTGTCTATTCCTGTGACTGTGAATATTCCTGTATAAATGAAACATAATATGTTGTTTTGAAAGCACAATGGAAGTTTGCACATTGTTCTATAAGTTTTAGATTTATGCAAGTCACACTGACTTTTCTTATGAATTCTTTTGAATATATTTAACATACATTATTTTGTATAAGAATCCTAGTCTTTCCAAATGCTTTTTTTGTTTGTTTCTTCTTGTTTTCATCTGTATTGCTCTCTACTTCTCTCTGCTATTTGGCTGATATCTGAAGGCTCTCTCTGAAAGCAAACAAACAGGCCTGATGCACTGCACTGGAAGGTTACAGATGAATAGCAAGAGACATATGTAAGACATAGGTAGCATTACAGTAGAGAAAAAAATCTGATACATTATTATTGTCCGCATAACCTCCCTCTGAGCAATGTGCAGCACTAACTTTGATATAATTATTCCTGAATGTGCCAAAGCAGTACTTTCTGAAATAGCCCCGGTGTCAAACATGATGAATGACCAATTCTGTAATGTCAGTCCCAGTGGTAATTCCAACAATGGCACAACCCACCCAACCCCGGGTTGTCTGTAAATCTAGCTGGGGAGAGCAGCTGGGAGGGACTATGGGCATCAGCTCTTGTCTGTGTAACACAGGATGTTGATTTCCTCAGCTTCTGCCCTGCTTCAGTTCAAAGCAGAGGCCCTTGGAGCGAGCAATCCAAAGTAAGTAATTAATGAAGTAGATTATATATATATATTTTTTCAAACTAACCACCAAAATACAAACAGGCTTTAACTCAATTACAAAATTTCCATTTGTGTTATTTACAGCTTTTCATGGTATTTTTAAGAGAAGTATACTAGTATTTTACACTAAATTCAATTTTGTGAATAAAATTTGCATAAAGTTTCAAATTCTTCATGCCTGGGGGTGGTATTCAATAGTTTATCTGGGCTGCAAAGACACTTTCCTTAAACACTAACAGGTCCCACTTCTGCCACTGAACACCTCCTTCTGCAGGGTCCCATCAGCAGACTTGCTGCATCCCAGGAGCTAAATCTTGCAAGAATGTCACCTCAGTGCTACAGTGGGAAATGCTGATGGAGCGAACTAATGCAATGTAGTGCTTTGCCTCTCAATATGCATCCACCTGGATTGACTATGCTGCTGCTCATCAAAGAGTCCCATAGGGTCTTAAAAGATAAAGTATTCATCTTATGTTGATGACTCACTTTTATCCTTTCAGTGTATATGGTGTCACAAAATTCCTTTTTATAATCTATTCTGAGCTTCTGTGTACAGGTTTCCATTTCAGTAATACCCCATGTCCTTTTTAGTTCACGTAAAAAAACTTTGCTTATTTCCAGAAAAACACAAAGAATATGTGGAATGTATGGTGCCTAGCAGGTTTTAAATAAAGTAACAATTTCTCAGACTTATCTTGGTATTCACTTTGTAAATGTTCACTTTTGGTTATGTTTCTAATAAAAATCAAGCCCAGTCATAAAACTCATTCTTCTTTTTGTGCTGTCTTATGCAAATTATTCCAGCTTCAGATTTCATATAAATTGCCACATAAAGCACACAATCAGTAATAAATGACATATTTCATACAGGTATGTTTTTGGAAGGTTGTTTTTCTTTCATTAATTAACTCTTCCAAAGCTCCAGCTGAAGATGTATTAAAAAAGGCATTAGCATTGGAGATCAATTATTATAATAAAGCTTTATTTGGGGTTTAAAAGCTAAAACTTTTCTGTTCTTGAGATTTAAATGAGGAGCTATTCCTCTTCTTTTGCTTGCATGACCTGTTTGTAAATATCAGACTGAAAAATAGCTGTTGTCTCTGCTGTTCTCCTTCCACACTAACCAATGTTTGAGGACCATTTTTAAACTTCTAGGTTCTTATTTAGAGATTTTATTCCAAGAGTGAAAACGTTTCAAAGATTACTTTTTCCACAGCCAGTGGTAAATATCAAATTTGAAGCATGCCAGTCAGATTTAAGATTTAATATATTTCAATCTTAAGCCATCATGGTTTCAAAGAACGTAATTGATTAGAGTAACAAAGCAGGCTATAATGGACTCAAATCAATATAATACAATTAAACCACATAAAACATGCAGAGCACAATGGCATTTTGGCTCTTCTAACTACTTTATTCTTATACTCATATTCAGTGCTGTCTCAAATCATGAGCCCAGGGGGACCATCTCACAGTCCCCTAATTTGAAAGGTATCCTACAAGCACTGCTCACTACCTAACGTACATGCACCAATGCCCATCTCACTTCTCCTGGTACATAGTAAATAAGATGTGGAGTCTGCACAAGAGTTCAAGATGCTCAAGATAGTTATGCTTGCTCATATAAACAGGAGATCTTAATACATTGTTCTTTAGAATAAATGAATTAAAAGCAGTTTGGTAGGAGGAGAAATTACAAAAAAAGGCAAAACCCTTTGCCAATGGTACAAAAGCAGTTTTAAAGGCTTAAAAATAAGGCTAATTATTTAAAATAATGCATAACACTTCCCACTATCAAAATCCTGCATAAAGCAAATGGTTCATATACAGTAGTGATTACCCGTATCTGAATACAAAAGCCAGTTGAAGCATCTAATGTTTTTAGGCTGTGGTCTGGTAAGGTGCATAGCACCCATGTTTGCTAATAACAACATTGAGGATTGGTCCTTTAACGAGTTTTTCCTCAAACTTTTTTCTTTAATTCCCTTCTGATCATAAGACTTCTTTCATTATGCGTATTAGCCCTGGAGTAAATAACTACACTGTGTTTTTTTCCAGTATGAATAGCTTTAATTCTATCAGTTTAGCTTTATTCTTATGATATGCTCAAGCCAAAGATACAGTATTCTGTTATAAACCCTCTTAAAATATCTGGCAGATTTCAGGTTTTGGAAATTCTTTAAAGTTTGTGGGAATAAAACAACCTCCCTCCAACTTAATTTTGCAACAGATACTTGATTTTAAGTACTTCACAAATACATTGTTTTCTATATTGATACAAAGCATGTCTGGATATTTTAAAATGAGAGGCTACAAAAAAATTATGCCTGAGCCTTCTCTGGGAATCTAGACTGTCATATAAATTTTTCATGGTGCCTTCTAGCGGTGATCCAAAGGTTGGATGGCTGTGTTACGTACAGCTGTACAATGGAAGTTTTGTGGCCATTAAATATGAAGGACCAGGAAGTATGTGCTACACAAATAACTTCTACAGACTTGAAAAGAAAGGGCTGTTGTTAGGATGAGTGTCTAAATCCAAGTATCATGTTTCCATGAGTTTCTAAAGGAAAAAATAAATGTTTCTTGAGCTGAGCCTTATCTTCAGCTGGTGTAAAGACCCACTCACACAGCTGAGTCACCATAGCTGAACTTACAGTTGTGAATACAAATTCCCAATGTACCTAATGCCACAATTAAGCACAGAACATGGGCCCTAAAGTGTTATATTTGGGGTTGGTTTTTGTTTTCTTTTTTTTTTCTTTTATAAGATCGAAATGTTTTTTGAAAGTTTGTACCCTTTTCTCTAAAATACAAGATTCTCAGAACTATGAAGAGTACATTGGTCTGTTTACGTTTGTTTGTGCATTTGATTTACTTGCAATAGTTCTTTCTTATTTATTTTACTTGAAATAGAACTTTATTATTTCACCTTTTCATTAATTTGAGACAGCAGATGTGGTCTGGCTTTGTTTCAGAGATGTCTAACAAGCTCAGACGGTGGAAAATTAGGAAATACGCTATTGAGAAGAAATCTTTAAAAGTAAACTAAAAATTGCAAAATCGTGAACTGAAATTAATGTATACTCCTTTCCTAGCTCCCCCTTATGTCAGTGCCTCACTAAGATAACCCCAATCCAATGGTTCAGGCAGTCAAAATAGGCTTTTACCCTAAACCCTGATGCTTTCTCTCAGCATATGGTGGGGATTTGGTGCTCAGCAGTTTGGAGCCCTTATGCCTGCACATCTGATTTTTATATTTGCTGCAGTGTTTAGTTTGCTATAAGGCACCTTTGGATAGGATAGGTCCACACTGCATAAAGCTCAGTACCACAATGCTTGGGCCAGAAGACGGCCTCTGTGAGGGAATTTCTTGCTGCATAGGCACTCCAGCTAGGACTTACTTGACAGTTTTGACATCGAGTTGACCGGTAGTCTCTGGAGGTGTTTAACCCCTTATAAGCTTTATTTTCCCAGTGCCAAACTACCTTTCAAACTGGGACAGGGAAAGGTGACTTGGCCTTGAATCTCACCTTTTCTCTAAATGTTTTTGCCACAGCAAATTGCTTCAGAACAACTTCTGCAGAGCTGAAGGCTTTTTCAGTCTATGTATGTAATTTGTTTATTCATTGGATTTCTCGTCTTGCATGTATGCAAAATCTCTCTTACTACAGGCTCAAATATTTGTTTCCTTCCAGTGATTGCTTTTGTAGAATCTTTCATTACTTTGAGACCTCTGGCTAAAATGTCTCTGTCTGGGATGGAGCTAGCTAAGCCCTCAGTGACACCTGCTTTTTGTTGCTGAACTGAATCATGGAATTTGTGCTTTGCTCCAACTATATAAGATAAATTTCAATCCCTTGAATTATTTCTTTCATCTGCGCTATTTGGTTTTGGGAGGGCAAGGCGGGGGTTGCACATGTATTGGTCTTTTATCAGCTTTCTTGGTGGGAAGGACAGCAAACACAGGGAAAAAGAAAAGGATATAGGGAGTTTTCAAGAAATCTGAAAACCAAGATCTTTCCAAGTTCTCCATTTTTAGAAGTCTTACTTTTGTGGCACTAAATGTAGGGATGCCTGAATTTTAATCTCCTCATATTTTTAAATTGTTTGTTTACATCTGTTTATTATTATATTACCTGCTGTCTATGTGCTGTCAAGAACCTTTGCATCTTGCTAGCACTTTTCTGCCTTAATTGAAAGTACATCTGCCACCCTGATGATGATCCTAACTGTTGATCAGCTGTTTGTTCATGATCCCATTAACATTTCTGGAATCACTTGATTTCACATTATACCTTAAATTCTAAGAAAGAAAGAAACAAACACAATAAAAATACGTTTTACTTTACCAAGTTAGCAATTAGAATTACATTCTGCTTATGCTAGAATAACATTTGTTAGCTAATATATAAAAATAAATATTTCCCCTGGCCTGGATCTGATCATCAGATTTCTTTTAAAGTAGCAGAGGGTTTTCACACCCAACAGCCTTGTTGCTATTAGGCTACTAGAAGTGGTCATCTGCTGCTCATTTCGTGCAGAAGCTCACACTTCTGTGTCTCAGAGATTAACTTCTGGGCAGACTTGCTGAACAGTTTGACTTTATGTGATTCCTATGGAAATGAAAAAAAAAAATCAATAGTGAGTGACAAACCAGTATCAGCTAGGCAGAGAAGGCTTCTGCTGATAGTACTCATCTCTGTGTACCCTGGGTACTCAGTGAAAATTAATTAGACTGAATAGATACACAAGACAGATAAGGCAAATTGTTCCTAGTTTACAGATGTGGAATTTGAGACATAGAAAAAAATTAAGAAATGTGCACCAGGGCACAACAATAAATCTGGGAAATGATAGTAAAAAAAAAAGTGGCCTTGGCCTTTTGCTTTACCCACATTAACTTTACTTCTTCCAGCACTTAAGTTATGCTTGTGTCATAGTAGATGCTGCTTGAGACAGCCCTCCTCTTCATTTTTTAAAGAAAGATCAGTTCTCAAAGATAAAGTATTGGTGAACTGTGTTAGTTTTGCTTTAAGCACTGTTGTAATCACAGTCTACTTAAGGGTGATGTGACAATTTTTTCCATTTCTCTTAAAAATAAAATACTAATATTACTGATGAGACTTTATAAAATAATTATTTGTATTTGTCTTCTAGTTTGCAATGTTGCAGGGCATTTCTGCTTTGAGTAAGGAATTGCAAATCTCACTTCTCTGTCCATAGAGAAAAATAAGTGCTGTTGAGAAAGCAGTATTGAGGTTTACATCAGAGGTTTCTCATGGTGCTGAAGCCAGGTAGCACTCATGCTTCATTAAACAGTTTCTCCTGGGTTTAACCTATAATTTTTGGACAATACAGAAACCTGCCCAATCTGTCCCACTACCTATTGTTAGATTTGGAGGTATGACATGCTCAGGAAAAGGTTTCCTTTTTTCTTTCTCTTTCCCCTACATTGAAATGGCTTGCTGAAATATGCAATCAGCTGGACTCTGGCCAAAAGCACTTTGAGGCCATATATTTATAAAGGTTTTGTTATGAAGAATAGCATTTGGCTAATGGAACCATAGAACTGCTAGAAGAATATTGATATACTTTCAAACCACAGGTCATATACAAGGGGATAAAGCCATTAAAATCTTACAGAGGTTAGCTTGCTGTGCTTAGGAATTTTCTTGCAATATTTCTGTTTATTATATTTGCTGTTTTAAACTGAGTTCAATGACATACCAGATAGGTACTATATTTTCCAAGATCTTTTCTGTTCACTTTTGGTACAAGAAACACTTCTTAGAGTTCTGTCATCCAATTCAGGCTTTCATTAAAATGTATTAAACCTTTTCAATGAACTCACTTCTTCTGCCAAGGATGCTTCTGTGAAGTACATTTTTCACGCTTTTTCCACTATTGCTCTTCGCAAAGATTAGGTCATTTGTGTCAACTTGTAAACAGTCTTTTGGCTTATGTTTCTTTTCTGTTATTATTATAGATTAAAGTGGTTTTAGTAGCACAGTACTGTAATGTTGAAAGATAATTAGAATGTCCCAGTTTCAGGAGCATAGAAATTATTATAAGCCAAAGCAATGCTTAAAGTAGGGTTTTGACAATAACCCATACCAGATGCTTCAGAGAAATGTGGAAAGCTCTATACAACACAACAATATAACAGCTAAATGGGAAGTTTCTTTTTATACCTAATGGCTAGGAGCTTGAATGCCCTCAAACATAATATATGAAATGTTTGAATTCCTATTTTATCTACAGTTGTGCTTGTATGTATTTAAACCCAAGTATGAATCTCTACCTTGTCTGTGTATTATAGTATGCCAACTTTTCTTGAAAGACTCTTAGTGCTCTCCCATGATTAGAAACAACTCTGAAATACTAACTAGTCACAAATTTCCTTTGATTATTTAAAAGATTCTTCCTTCTATGTAATTGGGAACTATTACTTACTTTTGGCTTGCACACAGAGGATATAGGGCATACCACCAATGTGTATTTTGGAAAAGTGTCACACTAAACCTTAGTGTGGTTAGAGATGAAACTTTAATGCTATATTCTGAAATCCCAATATGTGTCATGAGTCTGTTTTGCAAAAGCACCTTGTTTATGTACATGAAAGTGCTGTTCATCATTAGCACAGGAGAAATACCACATAACTCTTCAGATGCCAGTAAAAATTGTTACCTGAATGAACTACTTCAAAATCTTATTGCTTTATCTATCTGCTTTATTAGGGCATGTACTCTGCCTGGATACCTAACTAAAGCCCCAACAGTCTGATACAAATGTCTCCAATGACGGGATTTTATTTTGGTCCAAGTGCATTTGGTCCATTTTCCTGATAGATTGCTTTCAGTTCTTTCTAATTTTTTGTAAGTGGTACTTCAAGAGAAAACAAGAAAGAGAATATTTGGAAAATATTTCAGCAAGCTGGTTTCTCTGCTCATGGATAGAATATTTGGTGAAGAGCTAAACACACAGGCAGATACTTATGACAAGTATATATATTGCATAAAGTTACATGAAAGGCAAAAAATGTGCAATGACTGACTAAAACAATGTAACAAGTGATATTTGTAATAAGTACAATATAGGAAAAAAGGTCGCTAGACATTTGGAGGCAGTATTTGCAATTATTTTCAAATCATTTAATTCCATTTATACTGAACAACAAGAAACAATATAATCCCAGAAGCATTATGAAGAAATATGGCCAAGTAGTAGTGATGTGTAGTAAAATATTCTGAGACTAGTGAGAAAATTGAGGCTACCTGGAAAAACGCAACAAGTGTAATATACACTGCTTACCTGAACTCATGTTTGCCTGAAGTAGAGGCACAAGAGTAGAGGTTACTCAACAGTGTGGCAATAGGTCAATGTAAGCTGTGTTTATTGAATACACCATGCAGTGCTCAACATGAGAGAAAAGTCACCCTTTGCTGAGCCTACTGAAAGTACTCACTTATTTCAGGGACTCCTGGAGAGCAAGCGGGACTTAGAAACAACAAACTTCTCTCCACAGTTGCCTCCCAAGAGTAACTTGAAATACAACTGCAATATGGACTTCTACCAGTAAAATCCAGCAGGATCGAAGCTGGAAACATGCAAGAAAAGGCAAAATATGTCTACTGAAGGTATTGCAAACCAGATTGTTTTCTGGGTAGGCTGGTTTTGAATTCATCCATTATCACTGAATAAAAAGCAAACAGAAATAACTATTCATTATCAGTTTCAGTGTTCAGACTGCCTGACCTATGCAGAATAAACATATTTGTTCTTTGTAACTTCTGACCTATTGATCTTCTGGAGTCATGGAGCCACTTGACAGCATCTTTCAAGATGCTTCTTCCAGCATGTGTGCCTATGGGATCAGGGAGCTCTTACAGAAGCTCTGTGCTTGGAGGACTTCTACTTCCCTTGTAGTTCAAGCTACAGTTAGTGTCATTCTGACTGTATTACAGAATGTAATACAGGAATATAATAACAAATTCCTTTGATTCTTGAAGAGGTCTCCTATGCAGGACATTTGCTGACTTCTGAAGAGCTGTGCTGAGAGTCGAGAAAACAGAGACAAAAAGATGAAAGGAGTCCAGTTCCAGTTCCTTCCTACTCTCCAGATACACAATTGTATGCACATAATGATGCAACCTGAAAAAGGTCAGAGATACAAAAATGAATTTTCAAGAGTGAAGAAACTAATAATTTTAGACATAAGTGTCCATTCTGTCACCTGGGAGGTCAATGGCTTTAGGAAAATGAATCTTCATTGAGTTATACAAGTTCTGTTCCCAGCAGACATTTGTGTGAAATAGAAAAAGAAGATCTTAGAAAGGAATTTGTATCAGGCAACAAGTAGCTTAAGCAAGAGTACAGGTCAGCAGAGAAAAGAGGTTCAGTGGTAATCAGAAAGTCAGTGTATTGTATGTGGAGTGCACAGCTTCTCTGAAAGTAGTCATCATAATTAAAAAAACTCCACAACAGTTTAGTTTTAGAAACAGAGTCCTTTCAGGTTATTATTCAATGTGCAGTATGTGAAAGAGAATCTTCAGAGTGAACTATAGCATAATGTTTGAATTCCATTTTGAAATGCCATTCATATGGATATATTCTTACCTTCAGAACCAGTGAATTTGTACAAACTCATCTGAAATGTGACATCTTCTTGTTCTTCTTGAGATTATGGAAGTATGCTAAAAAAAAAAAAAAGGAACAAAGATGGAAATGCTTTTTTTTCTCTATATGGCTTTCACAAGAAAACAAACTATAAATAATAAAAAAAATCCCTCAACAGCAGTATAAATCTGGGTTTGCTGTGAGTCTTAGCCTGAAAAGTCATTGATGGGCTTGAAAAGATAGCTGAACAATTTCTAAATGTGAAGGATTGTGGTTATACCACAAGTTTCTGATTCATAATCCTTTCTTTTTGATTCTGTTTCTTTTCCCAAATCTTTAAGAACATAAGAAAATCCATTGGTAGTTTAGTTTTGTAATTGACAAGTCCCCTGACTAATTAGGCATGCAATATAAATGAGTACAACACAAAAGAAAATGTGTGGGAGGCTGATGAGATCATAGTTCTAATGCAGCTGGTTTATTTAGTTCTCAGTGATTCTGAAGTCTGTGGAGCTGTCAAACATTTTTTCTATCAGGTCAAGGAGAAAAAATAAATTGCTGGGATTCATGCAGAAGAAACCATGTAATTGAAGTCTATCTGCTTCTGTTATACATTATTTATAACTTCCAAACTGATACTAAAGCAAAGGACAATGTGTAATGGGTTCAAACTAAAACAGGGGAAGTTCAGGTTAGATATAAGGAAGAATTTCTTTACTGTGAGATTGGTGAGGCACTGGAACATGTTGCACAATGAAGGTGTAAATGCTCCATCCCTGGCAGTGTTCAAGGCTAGGGTAACATGGTCTAGGGTCAGGCATCCCTGTCCACGGCAGGCGGGTGGGAACTACATGATCTTAAGGTCCTTTCCAACCCTAACCATTCTGTGATTCTATGATTCTATGACACTATGGGCATTGTAGGTTCATCTTCCAGTGAAGAAATAAATCATGGCCACTGGATGTGAGAAGAACTCTTGCTTTAGCTGCTGGGCTCTCTCCAGGTAGGAAGGCAATAAAACAACTGGCACAGATGCTACTACTTGTTCCGATCCATCTAATTTCTGCTGTAGAATAAACACTGATGGCCCAGGATAGGGAATGGAGTCCGTCAGCCTAAGAAGCTAGAAAGACCCTAAGAAAGGAAACATCTTTGCCACATATCAGCGCTAAAGTGAAGTTCTATTCTGTCATTTACTGTGTGGTACCTAATGTGAACCTTAACAGTAATCTCAACAAAATCAATAGACTAATTGCAGAGAAAAGTGTTACCCAATGGGAATAATGATTGGCAGAATTTTGCCTTTAGAATTCAATTAGAGTTATTTACCAGATTGCTGTTTTCAGCATCTTTCTTATGAACTAATTTCAAGAAACAATAGCAATTACATGTCTGTCAAAATGTGTGATTTTCAGAACAGTAGATAGCAACAGTTCATGTGCTTTCCTTTACACACCTTTACACATGCCCCTGCCATGACTGCTAGAGACATGTAATGCTTACCTGTGTGCTCCCTAATACTTTGCAAAAATTTGTAATTTATGACCTACCTTGTAAAAGCTGCCTTTACTTGCCTTGGCTGAATAATGCCTACCTTTGCACCAAGAGCCTCTCCTAGCTAATTAAACCAGTCTCTTCAGAAAAATTTCCTGGTCGTTTGGTCACTTCCATTCAATACAACACACAAATGGAAAACTCATTTGAGTAACACATGATCATGGAAGCTGGGTGAAACAATTTAAAATGAATATGTGTTTAAAGAAGTGATTAAATACTGAAATTGTTCAATGAAAATTCCATATACCAAATGGTGAGATGTAATAGCTATCTGATCTGTTAAAAGGAAAAACCTTTTAAACTCATCGATCTTCTGCACAACAATTTATGTCAGTCCCTTTTAAGATGATCCCTGCTTAAATGGGTAGCTGACAAAGAAATATATTTGATACAACTGCTAAATGAATAGATTTGCAATGTGCTAAGGCAATACATTTAAGAGGTCTTTCATGTATTTTGAGAAGAAGTTAGAAATCCTGTCAGCTCTTAAAAGGCAGATGCTTAAGTGGTGTACTTTTTGTGCCATAAGAATATGACTGAATATGATTACACCATTACAGCAAAACATGGCATCTCCCCTTCTTATGCTCAAGACCTTATTTTCAAATTAACTAGGAAAAAATGTTGGTCTTTGCTTTTACTCAGAAAAAAAAAAAAGAAAAAAGAAAAAAAAAAAGACCTAAGCACATTTTAAAAAGGGACAGACTGTCTACAGCAGTTTTGCAAAGCCTGGAAGAAGTACCTCATTCCCATTCATTCACCCGCCCATCACAGCCTTGTTCAAATTATCTAGTTTCTGGCTGGCCTCCAGGACAGGCTGATGAAGGTTTTGTTTGCATGATTTTCTTTGGCATTCCATCATTTGTACATGTAAAGAATTATTAAAAAATATTGGAACTTACTGCTTTTTTGTCCTTAAGAGAAAAAAGAGGCTTTATCATCACCATCTCAAGTGCATTTTAGTCAATAATACATTGTAAAATTTTGTCTCTGAAAAGTATTAGAGTGATGCATCCTGTGTCTCCTGTCATACCTTTCCTGTGTTAGTTATTATGAAGAACAGTGTAAGACGGGAAAAACAACTACAATTTTTCATCATAATGGTTGCAGACAGTGACTGTTAAAAGGTGGGAAGTCTTGTATTACTAGTTTCTGCATATTCAAGTACATATGCTACATTGTATGTGGTAATGAACCAGGAACATCCCGAGGAAGAGAAAAAAAAAAAAAAAACATTGTAAGAATTTATTTCCTTATCTATTTCCAGAAATAAATGCTAAAGTATGACCCCTTTTTGGGGGTGGAATGTGAAACACTGGTCTCATGGAGACTGGCAGGTATATTTACCTAGAGGTAAATCCTAGCAAGAATCTATACATTTCTCCTGTAAAAATGAGCTAATGCATGGCTATAACTCAAAGTATATCTTTGTACTTAATGAAAAACCACATGCTGCTCACAAGTAGGTCTTCATCCAAGTCTGGGTGCATCATCTTTTTAAAATCAAAGAACAGTTGAGATTTAATGTTCACCAGTAAATTTCCACTCTGCTCCCTTTAGGAGAATGCTTCCGATTCACAGACATCTTTATATGCCTATAACTCTTTATTTTTAGTGTCAGTATATTGCCTATGAGGCCTCATTGTAGGGGTGGGCAGCAATCTAAATAAGGTGAACATGCAGGAATAAAAGATGATTTTCTAATCTCAGAGTAAGACAGGCAAGAATGTAGAAATAAATAAAAAAGAATGGGTGAATATGAGAAAGCAATGAGGTAATATTGATCAACATGTTATGTAGTATATCTCAGTGTGCCCATAGCCAATGAAAAACAGTAATTTCAAGAAAAGAGAGGTTTGAGGGACATTCTGGAGGAGTAGTAGTTATTTTTTCTTATGTTTATAGGGAGCTCCTGCAAAGAGGGAGTGATCGTATGGAAGAAAGCATTAAAGTGCCAACTTGAAAAATGAACATTTTAAAAATGGAGTTTAGCAGTATGATCTGGTCAGAGATGGGGATGCATCCAACATGGTTTGGAGGAGAGAACAAGAAGTTTGTTTGACACAGCCAAGCAGGAGGAGTAATATGAACAAGATAGAGGATTAAGAACAGTATTCCGCTTGAGGCAGGCATGTATTGATAATGCCAAAGTCTGCAGAAGCTGAAATTCATGATGAAAAGGTCCTGAGTTAATTTCTAGCTGTTCTGATATTTATAAAAGTTATGCATACTAGATGTGCTGAGTAGAAAATATCTGCAAGATTTTATCAAAGAGCGAGAAACTGATGAAATGACTGTGTGATGGTGTTGTTTACAGTGCTCACAGAGAAAAAAGCTTTTTATTCAAATGGAGCATCATCTGAGGCCATAAAATGTTATGTGTTAACAGAAAAGAAGTGATGGGACATTCCATGTGGCTAATGTGGTTTATACCAGAAGGAATTGTCAGCAACCAAAATGAGAAGAGCAATTTTTTTCCGAGGTACACCCTAATGAATGGATGATGCATTTGTCTGTTGCTGAGTGGGTTAACATGTAAAGTGACATTTAGAGGCTCAGGTTTTTCTGCTTATCATATGATTTGTTGTAAGATCACTGCAGAAGTTGCTACTTGGCCCAACCTGGTCCTAGTGACATGGGCAGAGGAGGAGGCACCTTCTCCAAGCAAACAGCCAAAGGGGCTGAACCTGGGGGGCAGATGCTTATCTCTTCCCTGCCTGGCTGTGGTCCCCAGGAGTCTGGATGTGATTGTGGCCCAGCATAACCACCCCCATGCCTCATCCTCTGCACTGTCGTGTCTTGGCCAAAAGTAGCAATACAGGTGATTTTATTTAAATCCATGCATAGAACAGATGATGCAACACTTTGAAGAGCTAGAAGGACCTGGCCAAGGTTACAAGGACTTAGAGGCTTGGGGAAGGTGCATACCTATTCCAGAAAACATGGACCACACATAAAATTCAGATAAGCTGAAGGACAGAGCTGTGAGTGCAAAGAGTACACTCGTCAGGTACAAATTAATAGAGACGTTAAAGATGGCTTCTCTGGTTACTCTATATATTGCCAATGTGCTAGAGAGAGAGATTATTGAAATTCAGATACAAGATAGACCGCCCTCAAGTGAAGAGCAAATAATATTCTTCAAAGTAAAAATGGGTGATAAAATTTCTAAATTTGTGCTATACATCCCATTTCCTAATAGATTAGTGTGCACAGGATACCTATATAGAAGATTTTCCAAGTAAAGAACATGAAATTGGATCCTTCTTTAGTGGAAACCCAAGATTTAATTAACCATTTGTATTTATCACTTTTTTATGGATGCAAAATGTTCCAAGACCTCAGTCAAGACTGAAGGTCCAGTTTTGGCACTGGAACAGGTTGTCCAGAGAAGCTGTGTCTGCCCCATCCCTGGAAGTGTTCAAGACCAGGTTGGATGGGACTTTGAACAACCTGGTCTAGTGGAAGGTGTCCCTGTCTATGGCAAGGGGATTGCACTAGATGGTCTTTAAGGTCCCCTCCAACCCAAATCAGTCTGTGATTCTATGATTCTATTTGACAGGTATAGAAGAAAATAATCTGCCATCTAGTTTAATCTGTGACAAATCATGTAATGCACAGGATAAAGTAATTTCACTATTGCAATTTTTATCATGTAATTTTCATACTCATATGCCATGGGCAAGCCTCCTGAGTAGCCTGTTGGTATATATGTATGTATGTTCTGATGCGGAACAGCCACCAGGGCCCTGTGGGAAGGAGGGCAGCATATTCACCTGTGACTGTCACCTTGTTGAGCCATGAATTACATCTCTGATTTTTTTTTGGAGCTCCCAGGATCTGTCTCTTTTCACAAGAGTCAGGCTCAAACCCCATATATGAATTTTTAAACAAAAGGCGTTAACAGATCTGCCTGGGAAATGCAATAAGAATGTCTTTTTGAAAAAAGATATGCTACCGAAATAACAGATAGCCACAGTTTTCACCTCTTCAGTTCCAAGTGCTCTTAGTGCTAATTTGTGAATTATGGTTTCTAATGAAAATAGTACTTTATGCAGTAAGGTTGGTGTTATATTTTCTTAATTTGTTTTACAGAAGCTATTTTGTTGTTCAGGTTGTCCTTATTTAAAAACTAAGGCTTGTTTTGGATTTCACTGCCTATTGCCAGCTTGCTGACTAAAATAAAGGCTATGAATTTGTTAGACCTTAGTCTATAATATTTTCTGTTTATCATAATTTCTTTTTCATTATGGTGGTGTTATTTTCACCCCTGTACTGAAGGTGCTGTCAAAATTTGCCTTATAAAAACTGTTTTTGAGGCGTTTATAAGTCTAAGGGTTCCATATTGCCGAGGTGAGTCTCTCCAGAGAGGA
>NW_009940432.1:0-22823 GCF_000696875.1 Nestor notabilis | reverse complement strand
GATCGGGCTCGGCGAGCGGCGCCCGGCGACAAAGCATGACAGCGAGCACGAGCCAGATCAAGTCTACTGCAAACTTTAATGTCCGAGAAAAAGCCGGTCACACACGGAGAAGAGCGGGAAGCGCACACAGAGCGTGAAACCTCCCCTCCTTACCGTCATAACCCATCCCAGAGCGCACTACACATAAATAGAAATACAGGACACTTCACAGCTGTCAAAGTTACTCCGCACGAGGAGTGTTATTACACTGAAGGTTATGCAGCATTTTATTTTACACCAGATACCACATACAGTTTAACAGTGACCTAAATTAAATGGTCTTGGCTCCGGCTGATGGATGCCTCAAGCATTCCCCCCTATCCCCGTGTATACAGTTGAATAGAAGAATGTGATCACATTCAGTAATACACAATTATCCCCGTGAATAAAATAAAAGTTACGAATTTTAAGAACGCCAATAAGAGCGCAGGTAAAACACAGCCAATTCATACAGCTTATTCACATCATTATTCTGCTTCCACCTCCTAATGCGACTGTTACAATTCAGAAGAACATTGTGGAAAAGGCATTTTCTAGATGATAAATAAAAGCACATCACTGAATACCTGGCATAAGGAAATAAAAACATTTTCTAGAAGCAACACATAAAATGGCACTTGTGACAACGTGGGGTGGCAAAGAACAAAACCACCAGAACAAAAGAGAGCCACAGTCTACCAGAAAGCAAGAGCATTGCCTGTTTGCGATAAACAAGAATACACCATTTCAAGTGTAACTACAGACTGGGTAGGAGGCAGAAATGGCCAATATTACAGATACATATGCTACTCAGCAACAGCATTATCAACATTCATCTAATGTCTTATTTCAAGGAGCTTTTAAAACAGGCAAAATACTAACCATACTCTATCTAAAGGAAAAAATAAAAATCAGAAAGAAAGCAAAGAAGCTTAAAGTCCCTCAAAAATAAAGTGAGGAAATTAAAGCAACTTTGTATTATTATTAGGTGTGCAAGGGCTTTTATTTTTCATATACTTCATGGGAATGGCAATGTTTCAGCTTTAAACACGTTTCTCCTGGAGCAGGGCAGAATTCTGACTGCTCTTTTTTGGAGCTAAATACTGGTAGTGCACTTTTAGGAAGAGAGAGTTCAAATAAGACTAGTTTAAACAAAGCTCTAATTGAAGACTGCTGTAGACCAGAAGCCTTTATTTGCACTGAGAATTCTGAGCACAAAGGGGCACGGTCCTGACACGTATCCAGGCACATTGCTCTCTTATGCAGCATTGAAACTTTTAAAAAAAAAAAAAAAAAAAAAAGTTTGTGTTTTTCCTCCTTGCAGACTTTCAATTTAGGAACAAAGGCACGCATTTCTTGCCTTAATGGGAAAAATCCAAAAGCCAGTAACAGATTTATTAAAGAGATGAAATTAAAACACCTCAATGAAAAAAAAACAAAACAAAAAAACCCAAAAAACAAAAAACCCAACCAAAAACCAAAACTAACTAGAAACGATGGAAAACAAGCAAGCTGTTATCCACTGCCATTATGACCAAATACAAAAAGCCCTTGATTCTTTACCATAATGTTTTTATATTTAAGAAATTTTTCAAATGGTTGAAAAATGGTACTTGTGGTAACCAATATATTAAGAGAATGAAATAGCTAACAAGGTACGTCTTGTCAGCACAGTGGGTATTGGTTAACATTTTCTCATGTACATAACTTCTAAGTGATAGAAGATTCAGCCTCTCATATAGTATCACGATGTGTACATTAAATATTCACCTAAGCCACATCTGCCAGGGAAAAAAAACATAAGCGACAAGAAGTCGCTAAGTCACAAGGGTAAAGTGCCTGAAGGTACAAACAAGCCATTTAGCAACTGGCCTGCATATGCTGACTCGTGTAGAGGTGGTCAGGTTACAGCACATACTACTTACATTTAACTTTCTCCCACCGCTTGAGGGATTTTTCTGTTGCACTACCTACACAGGGCATGGATAAATTTGCTGTATTATCAACTTCAAAAAAAGAACTCAAGGTATAACATGACTCTGTTAATTGTGTTAAAAAAAACCCAAACATACTGCTCCATTGTTTTGGCTTAAGCATTAACTAGCTGACTCAAAATCAATGTATTTTAAGATGGCAAAGCATCTAATATATTTCAGTTTCAACACTAGATTAATCAAAATTGGTGTTATTCCTTAACTGAGGTTAACATACTGCTTCTCTGTGATATGCTGCTTCTTCATCACACAGTAATCTGCTTTCAAATAGCATTTCAAAGATTTTGAAGTCTACGGGTTCTGTGTTTTGATTATACTAACAGTGGTACAGTCAATGACTGGAATTTGTACAATAATCTACTTCATTCTGAGCTCCACAGAAAATGGTCTAATAGTTCTAATGGCTATTTTATCTATTATGAATAATTTTATCACTTTCCAACCATTTCAGACTTCATAATTTAAGTATACGCTTAGAAATAACTTCTCTAAACATGCCACAACTAGTACAGTAAGCATCTGTAAGCATTGCCAACATTAGGAAGTAGAAAAAATAAAATCATCAATCTACAGAAAATGATGCAGCATATGCAAAGACATAGCCTATTTATGGCAAACATTAAATCTTATTCTCAACAAAACTTCGCTTTTGTTTTGAATGCGTTCCAAAGCAGAGAAAGTGTCATGTGAACATTTCCTCCTCCATTTTCACAAGTATATTACAAATATGCATGGCATAGTACATGTCTGGATAGCAATAGAGATATTAAAAAATAGACACTATCTAAATCCTATTAGGAATAAAAAGGCACCACTTGATTTGAGGTTGTGTCCAGACATCACCTAGTCCATTTGATTCTCACTTCGAGCTTTCAAGACAACATTTTTTTTTTCCTATTAAACTATTCAGACCACTTCTATTCTGGTTTTCTCACCACAAACAACACACATTCGTAGTAGTATTTCATCATGGAGAGTTCATTCACAGTGTAAGTCGACAGTACGGATTCTTCCTCCACCTGATAAAAAGGCAGCAGTTTTTAAAAACACATTCTCTACAAGAAATATTCAAGTTTCCCTTCGGGAAGCATTATTTCAAGGCCCATTATATACTTTTAAAAATGAGGAAAGCAAATAATTTGCAACACACAAGCATTTAATTCTCCTAGAAGTTATTACTATATGCCATTATATTGAGTTGAATATACGGCAAATGTTGTTTTCAAAGGAGTTTGTCTGGTTTATACCTATACTGCTCATTGCAAACTACAGCATCTTCTTACCTCTATGTGGAATCCATATTTTAGTATAACAGTTCTTATATCCTCATAACTTAATTCTATAGAAAGTTCATTTCCCAAGTTTTCAAAGTGGTAAAGGAGAGGACCTAGAATACAATGATACAAGGGAAATGGCTATTAAAAAGAAAGACAAAAATGGTTTTAAAGAAATCAAAAGTACATACTGGAAGTGCAAAGAACACTTACATCCCGACTCACTTATTCAAATACAGACAAATGAATGTCCTCCTATCACTCATATTTTTGTAATGAATTTCAGAATCAATGGAAAATGAAGAAAGTTAGTTCAGCTGCTTATTCAACAAAGTCTCATTTCCTACTAGATTGTTTTTTCTGTATCTTAAAATTTCTTCAGTCAAGGAGCACTGCTGCCCCTTGAGAACGGAAGGCAGGAGCCTACTCAGGGGCCTACTCTGCTTCTGCTGTGTCACTGACCAAGAGTGGTGTAGTGACTGACTACTACACAAAATGTTTTAACTCTGTAGAGTTTTGTCTGCCATTCCTTTACTGTGGAAGACTTAAGTCTCTCACCTTTTGAGCCAAGGAACACAAAAGTCTCACTCCCAAAGCCCAGTACAAATTAGACAACAGATTAAGAAAAAGCGCAAGGAGGTATTTACACACAGAACAAGTTCTATTTTCTTAAAAAATAAATAAGAAAGAAAAGAATACAGGACACTATATTTGTCAAATAAGAAATGTTTGATGCATGAATGAAAAACCTGCCACTACAAAGATTTACTTCCCTATTTAAAAATCACATGATGTTAACTTGATTGTAACTAGCAAACACCTGGACATACTCCAGTATGTCCAGTAAGTTCGTTTCCAAGCCCTAGATGTTTCTAGCTCTACAGCTTTCAGCACAAACACATTCTTCCCCACAGCTCTTTTCAAGTACTAAATGCCCATTATGTGACCAAACATAGGTCAGGGCTAGCAGGAAGAGAGGTTGGTCACACTTGCCTACATTTATCCATATTCCGCCAGGCTTCAGTATTTTCCATATAGTATCAATGTAATCAATAACATTATGTGCTGTATCTATGAAAAAGCAAGTTGCTATGCAGTCCCACGTATCTGCATAAAAGAGCAAAGTATACAGAGATTAGTTTCAGTGTTTCTACCTCTGCAAAAGTTCATTTAACCCCAGTATTTGTTTACACGCTCAGCATTAACTTCAACTAACAACAGTTAAAGGCTCTTCATTTTGTTTACAAGTAACTAAAATATTTTTGCTTATGTTAACAGTTAAGTTTGGGTTCATGTGTATATACACGTATTTATCATTTATGCACTTGATAAAATTGTTCATACATGTTACATAAATGGGATACATATTATATACTGTAAAATGTAAAAATTATAATGTTTTTTATATAAATTAAAGCCCAAACATGCTATTACTCACCTACCCTATGAAATTCAGTACCACAACTGTTAAAAATACAACTGTAAAAATACCCATCGATTTTGGCCCTCTCTACTTAACACTGAGAACACCACAAGTCTGTACACTGAAATGTACTTCCACAAATCACATAGCTTTAAAACATTTTATTCTGTATCTGAGTATTTCTCAGTTTTTATATAGTTTTTATATAGTTAATATAACAAGCAGGATCTTTCAAAGTCTACCTTCTAAAGCCTCAGTCTCCCTGTTTTTCTCTAGTCATTTATCCTTCAAATTGCAAAAGTTTAAAGTTCCGTAAGTAAAAAAATTGTACATCTCAATTTATGCTCTAGTGCAAGACAGAACTTTCAGAAAATTAAGCAACTCTAAGAAAGGCTCCTGCAAGAAAATATCTGGAAGTCCAGTGCACAATAAAGCGCAGATCAAGAGCCATGTAATTCCATCGGAAAAATGGCTATAGGTTTAATATGGACAGAAAGGTAGAAACAGAAAAGAGAGGTCCGAGATGATAATCCAATTCTATGTAAGGAAAAAACAATGACTTCTACATAAGCACATACTGTGCCTCTAAAGTATTTACTATTGACTGTCGGTAAGTATATTTTTTCATTTATAATTTATTACTACTGAAACAGTTTGCATCCACAAAAAATACTCACTTTTATACACTAAAAACCAGAATTAGTTATGTTGTTCCCTTTGTAACATCACTTTCCTAAATCTACTAAACCTTTCCATAATACTACTATGCTGTCTTATTCTGAAAAAGACTACAGCAAAGATCTGTTACGCAAGGAGGTGTCTCTATTTTTTCACAATGAAGACAAGCTGATTTGGAACAAGAAAATGTTGCTACAGTTAATACTTTTTGCTTAATTCTTGTAGATACAGTTCTGTTCTATTTGTAATCATTAACTGTCCCATAACAAATACACTGAAGATGGTTGCATGGATAGCCAGAAGTCTGCATTTACTCACTGCACTCAGAATAAATTTCTTGAAAATCCCCTGCTGTCATAGAGAAGTTTGAACCAGGAGGAAGACTGTGAGGATCAACATCAGGGAAATAAATTGGACGTATCTGATCAGCAGATCTTCTGTTATTGCTAAACTGATGAATCCAGGGATAAAGCTTACATGAGTTAATTTCAGAACATCTGCAAAATACAAAAATCAGCACAATTCAGTTTCAACTAATTACTTATCTATTATCTAGACACACAGAAGTCAAAGACTTTCACCAGTATTCATAGATCGTTGGTAAAAAGCTACACATTTCCTAAAGGATTTTTATCTAGTTCATAACACTTCAGACTGCCTATCAATTTACAAACTGATACAAAAAGCCCAATTTTACTCTAACATACAGATTATCTACACAAAATAATAATTGCCTTTTTTAGCTTTAAAATTTTCTTTATGCACTTTTTCCCATTTTCTCCAACTTCCACTGAGAAGAAAATGCACAGGATTCTTCTGCAAGATTAATTACATTAATGATTTAGTATATTCAGTAAAGCTAAGCCTTCCTGGATATCTTTTTCTATTAAAAAAATTAGTAACATTACTTCTGTGAATTTTATTGGAAACATCTGTTCTCATTCTAGACTTTTCTGTCTTTTCTAAACCGTCATCACTGGGGTTTTGAAGCACAGAAGAACAAAAGCATTTTTCAGATTCTAACTCAAAGGATGCTTTCAGGTTTCAAAAAATGAATAAATTCCATTTTGCAAAATAGTAGTTTTGCACTAGGTGTCTTTTTAAGTTAGTAACATCTGGAACATTGCAATTACGCTTAGTAAACATGTCTTTGTAAAATAAAATCTGTGGGTTGAGATGATGAACTAAGTCAACTATTGTTTTTAAAAGTGGTAAAATACAGCATTAAAGTATAAAAAGCAGCTTTTCCCACAGTCCTGTAGGATCAGTTTATAATTAAAAACTGAAACCATTTTCTTTCAGAGACAACAGAGGACACCTCTGTCCCTTGAAACATACATCATCAAACACTTCATAAAGTGCAAGCAAACTACCAGGATATAGAAAGTGCACTCTATTGCCTGGTGGATATAAAACATCTGTGGTAAAGTCTTTGAAATAAAATTTTATTACTTTCTTTATGCCATACTTACATCTCATCAGGAAAAACAATCCACACAAACCAAACAAAAAAAATAAAACCCAAGAACAACCTGTATTTGAGCAGCAGTATACTGGGCTCAGTAACCATCTGTACATACTATGAATATTATGAGTAAGCAAGCTCACTGCCATGCATTTCAAGAGAGCAGACTTTGGCCTCTTCAGGAATCTGCTCAGTAAGGTTCCATGGGGTAAAGCCTTGGAGGGCACAGGGACTCAAGACTGCTGGCTGATGTTCAAGGATCACCTACTCCAAGCTCAGGAGCATTGTGTCGTGACAAGAAGGAAATGAGGCAAGAAGGCCAGGACGGCTATGGGTGGATAAAGAGCTGCTGAGAAACCTCAGAAGGAAAAAGAAAGCTTATAGAAGGTGGAAGTGAGGACATGCAGCCTGGGAAGAATACAGGGACATTGTTGGGGAAGCTAAGGATCAGGTCAGGAAAGCTAAGGCCTAGGCAGAGTTGAGCCTCAAAAGGGATGTGAAAGATAACAGGAAGGGCTTCTATAAGTACACTGCAAACGAACAACAGACTAGGGATAATGCGTATGTTCCTGCCCATGGTAGGGGGTTGGAACTAGATGATCTTAATGTCCTTTCCAACCTTAACTAGTCTATGATTCTTATATATGCAGTCAATCAAAGAATAAAAAAAGCAGGGGAAAAAGTCCTGATAACATGGGCATCATTTTCTTCAAGAAAGGCATTTTTATTTTGGTTAAAAAAGGGAAGAATAGATGAATAAATAATACCAAACAAAAACACAAACCCAAACAAACCAACCCACAGAAACCCTCAATACCAATCACAAAAAAAAAAAAAAAGAGACCAAAAACCCCAAACATGTTGGCCATCAAAAGTTGTGTTAACCGTATGTTCCTAGTCAAGTTTTTCCTATGTTCTTAGTCAAAAATTTCTTTAACAACAACAAAGGAAAGGTAAAGAAAATAAGAAATCCCAGTAGATTACAAAGGATTTTTTTCTGCACTGTTTTTTTATGAGCACAAAGTATATTCGTATAGACTTTTGAACAGCTGCAAAAGGAATTACCAATTTAAAAGACCAATTCCTCTCCATATTCAAACTTGAAAACCTCCCTTCCCAGCTTCAGTAATTTATACTTCAAAACTAAGTAATGCAGACTTTTACAATTCTATCTTTCCACCAAAAGATGTATAATGTCAATTATGTTATAAAAATGTAACATCTTTAGGTAAGTGTGACGCACTTCACTGTTTTCCTCAGGGGCATTTACTGATCAACATTTAGTTGAAAAGACAATTCTGGAAAAGATGGGTAGGTCAAATCTTACTTCTGAGCAGTGATTTAAAAGAAAAAATGCTTGATTAACTGTTTTCATCCAAAGGCATTCATGGACATGCAACAAACACAATTAAGTAGTCTTCTCGAAGTGTCTAGATTTATCTAAAATCCAGAAAGTAAAGATTAGCCAATTATTAGCATGAATTCTACTGGTATTAATTAAAGCTTTTTTAAACTAACCCTACTCTGACTTGGGTGCAAAGTGCTTTATATTACTTCAGTTTTCTCAAATAAGTGGGACTACTGGGGCTACTGCTACTAACAGTCTCTTAGACCAAGACTTCTGACCTTGTGCTCTGTATCTCCAGCTGCAGAAAACAGCAAGTCAGCAAACAGCTGCCCCTGCTTCCTCCACATAGATACTACCCTAGTGTTATTTCCCTCTGGTCAGAAGTCAAAGGGAAGTATAACGTGTCCTGTGGCTCTAGACTGCCAGAAAATTTCAGTATGCTTTCTAGAGGCAGGAGAACAGATCACACTTCGCCCTTTTTCCTCTTCCAAAACACGTAAGAAATGAAGGGTGTCTGTACACTACCAGTGATCACCTCTGCCATCTGTCATTAGAACCAGGGCTTATGTAAACACCAGAAAAATACACCAGCAGTAAAAACCTTACCCATACAAGAAAAAGCACAATTACTTATACAAGGACTGCAGCAGTCATAGAGCCATTGCAGTTAAGATACTCCAGGGTAACTTTAGTTTCAAATTAGAGCTTCCTCAATGGAATAATGCACTCTAATTAATTTCAAACACTTACAGTGACCACAGTTATGTCTTGACATACTCTCTACATACTATGCTATGCAACTTCATCCACAATAACGAAAGTTGAAAATTTAAGACAATTACATTTTTTTACAAGCATAAAAACCAGCAGATACCATTTTGTGTACAGAAGACTTAAGTCACTCTACCACATCTAAAAGCCCACTGTAGCAGTTGGCTTGACACTCAAGACAGTACTTTGTCTTCCTAAAAATAAATCAAGATTAGTGAATGTAGGTATATCCAAACTGTGAGCATGCTAGCAAAATCATCATGCTTTTATCAACTGAAAAAAAAAAAATTAAAACTGCAGTTAAAAACTAATGTGCAAAATCCTTTCTTACCACTCTTCCTTAACTGGTATCTTCAGCTCATATTGATGATTGCTGTTTCTTCCAGTTCCAGAAAGGTAAACTTAATCCATTTCAGTAGGCTAACTGGGAACAGCCACTTAAGACTAAAATGGAAGACCCCAAAAGTCCCCGTAACCTTCTTAATAGATATCCCAAGCCCACAGTCAGATCTAGCAGAAAGGAATGCTTGGACTTCAACTGAATTGACTGAAATTCATAGTCACGTTAGCAGTATTCTATTCTATGCTGATAAAGAAACTCGTAACTGGTAACTTGCCCAGCAAAAATGGAGACTACAGCAGCTGAGCAACACTCAAATCTAATCCTGTTGCAAGTCTAATGCATACACACTTCTCTGATAAATATCTTACATGAATAGGAAACACCACATGAGCATTAGGTGTTAAGAATGGTTAATATCATAAACTAAGCTTGGATCTTCAGAATTCCACTTACAGGCCAAAGACTCAGTATTTGAGGAAAACAAAAAATATGTGAGTTAGTTAGGAGTGAAGTTAACTTTCAGCTTTGAACCACTATGACAGCTGATCAGTGCTCACAAAGATGGGAAATGAATACTTTCATACTGCTTCAGAAGTTCCAAACAGCGTAAAAGCCAGCAGAGCTGTAATAGATAAGGATGAGAAGAATGTGACCTCCTTTCAGTAGCTGAAAGGCGTTAGATCAGCTCAACTGCAATATCCAAATTCACCACCAGATGATAGTCATTTAAGTAAGTAAAAGAACAAATAAACCTATAGCAAGTATGTGGTTTTATCACACTGACCACTACTGTTTAAGAACACATGCAGCAGCCATAATAAACAGTGGTTTTCCCCTTGTTTTTGAACAGTAGTCTGTAACAGATTTAAGATCATCACAGTCCATGGTGGATAGTCTACAAACAAGGCTCCAAAACATCATGATAATGATAACAGAATACAAGACAAGAATTTAGGTGTTTTCAGGAAAGCTGCATCATTTCAGATGGAAGAATGAAGTGGCAAATCCTGTCTGTCTGAACTTGGTACCAACCCAAAACATGGCCCGAGAACTCTTTCCTACTTGCCCACTTGCCTAGTATTCCCACCCTCTTTCTTGAAAGAATAGTTGCATTTGCTGCCTTCTTTCCTCAATAAGAAATTCATTATGAAACCAGTAATTTCAAATGCAAGTGACAGAATACTAAATACAGTAACATCACTTTAAGTCAAACCTATACAGTGAAATTTACTGGAATTTACTACTTTCAAATTCAGTACCTCAGCATAATTCTAGAGCTACTGACTACATTATTTTAGCCAGTTGCCTAAGAAGTGGTTCAGTGTGCTTCAGTGGTTGTTCTGCATGTCAAAACAAGGCCTACTATTTCAGTATAGAATGTGACACTTTAACAGGTTTCCTCTGTTGATCACTACCAAATATCATGCACGTATTAACTAGTACGTATTTGACACCAGTAAGATAGGCATACATTTTACAGAAACAATAAATCATAAAACCTATTCAAGATTATGCAGAAAATATGTGGTACAGAGATTTTAAGTCTCATAATTCAAAAGCCATGCCTCCTTCTATAATTTTAATGACTCAGACACAATGCTTCTGTCCCACATTTATCCCACTGATTTTTTTTGTTCATTATTACAGCCTAAAAAAATGTAATTTTTTACATTTTACATTGCAAGCCCCGTGTTAGGACTTACAAATCTATTCTTGCAAGTTTCATGTATTCAAGTTTTTCTCATTCATAATTTTGCCTCCTTAAGTTTCAATCAGCAAGTAAAACATAAGCTATGTACCTGTTGAGTACAAAGTTAGAAGAAAAGAGCATAAAGAGGCTCCACTCATTTCCTTGGCAAGCATAACCGAGCTTAGCTATTTCCCACGCCAATCTACCTAGCCCAGCACCAGGTACCAGGATATTAACTTTGGAGAAATCCCTGCAACAGAACAAAAATAATAGTTAAGTCTTTATCTGATACCTCCTAACAAAACTTACAGAGGTCCAGTCAACATTCCCCACTCCCATATACTTAGATATTACAATGTATTTGCTGTATAACTTTTACTTTTTAAATGCAACCTGAGCCAGTTCTGATCAATTGGTTAATTGTACAGTCAAAGTAATCCACAGAAATTACTCAACATATACAACTGTCATTCAGAATACAGAGCATAAGCAAAAACCAATTTTTTTCCCCTGAAAACTTCTACAGTTATCAAGCTAAGCATTTCTTAAGTGAACTGAAGAAAGAACGTTATCATATGATGCCATTTTTCTTTGAAGCCCACTGATAACTTGTAAACTTGTAAATATTCTAGAAATCTTGGTTACATTGCATGAAAAACAAACATGTATTTTGACATCAGAAGAAAACCTCCACAAGCTGATGAGTAATTCAGACTACAAAAACCTTAGTTACCTTCTCAAGAACTGTTTTATGTATGTTCACCAATTCCAGTGAAGTACACTAAGTGACATAAGGTTTCTGAAATCAGAGTACATTGCAGCTCTCTAACCCTCTACTTCCCGTAACTAGGCATCAAGTTGAAAGATGACCAGAGAACATACAGCAATGTGTTTACTGAGATACCGAGAAAAACCTCTTCCATCTTCCAACTTCAGCAACTAAACGACGAAGAATCTCAAAATTTTCTTCTTTTACAGGCAGTAAATGCAATACACATATATTCTAAGCATTAGACTTTGATCACAATGCAGTCAAACCTTCACTCGGCCAAACCAAAAATATGTTTAATCTAAAAAGATATATTCTTTCAGTTTCCAGTTGTCAACAAGATTTCATAACTTCATATGCCAAAAAAAAAAAAAAAAGGAAAAAAAAAAAATGAACACACAGACTACCTTCCCTTTTGGATGTCACCTTCAAAGACAAAACATACATCTATCAATTTATATGCAGCTAAATGAAGGAAACCACTATCAGCACTTCCAGGCATACAATGAAAGAAAGCAAAATGCAAAGTCTCTGACTACATAAAAATTCAGGATGCCAAAAAGGGTTTTAAAGATTTAGCATGCTGCATAAGCATGAAGATGAGTGAAGGAGTTATGTAAACTCTGAAAAGTAGCACATTTCTGAAGACTATTACTCAAACCCAAAAGAAAGTAGTATTCTTTTCTAAAGGCCACAAAAACTAACAAAGCAGTTTTAACAGTGTTTCTTGGTTTGTGGCTCAATCATCTAACTAGTGAGGGCTCCCAAAAGGAAGATCAAAGTTCTCCTCGTTCCTGATTTTCATTTCCTTTCCATTATATTTTCAGATTCTTTGCTTTCCGATTAACAAGAAGCAGGAAATAAAGATCTAGCTATTACCTAAGAGCACTCCTGTGAAACGACAGTTCTCATTACCTCTCTTCTACAAGGAAAGCCAGAAGAAAGCTAGCCAGGAAGTCCCACTGAAGTAAGAAAGATTAATTCAGGAGAAAATTACTTGCTCAAGATGAAAGTTTTGAAAACAGGGACCCAGAAGGAAGAAAAAAATCCACTTTCCAGGAAAAGCCAGAAAAACCTCCATGTTAAGCTTTTTATATTTGTAGTGGTACATTGTTATTCCAAATGTATTTCTAACCGGTTGAAGTCTTAAGCCACTTCCAAGATTGTCATACACTGGTAAGAAAAGACACTTTCCTGAAAACAATCTAATAACTAATAGCTATATAGGTGTGATCACATTTCAAAATCTCCAACTTTATTCATCCTAAAATGAGATACAGCCTCTCACTTGAGTTGATTTTAAATTGCTTGTAATTGTCTTGCATCTTTCTATTCACAATATAGTTTTCTGTATCTCTGAACTGATTTTCCCAATTGTCCCTTAGAAAATAGGTTATTTTAACTGCATTTTCCTTCGCAGTTTATTATTTTCCTTTCTTTATTAAGGGATTGAAGTCCATCTGGAAACCTGTTAGTAATTAAATTTCTATCTGTACTCTTCATATCAGTTGCTAGGGCCCGATGCTGGCCACCAACTTCTTTTCAGTACACAGAGCACAGCTAATAGAATACAGTAGCGTCAAATCCAAGTCCATAACCTGACACTGTCCGAACAGCCTTTGAAATGGTTCAAAAGCATTTTAAGTCTGTAGTCAGAGAAACTAGGTATGTAGTGAGCACACTGTATAACAATTAGCAAGTGTTGATAGTGTGCTGCTACCACCCCCAAAAAAATTTAAAAAGCTCAACACAATTTGCTTTTCAAGTATTAAAAGGAATTGTTAGTGACAAGCTCTTAGTGAATTTCAAAAAATAAGATATGAAACCAGTGGTAGTGTGAGCACTCCAATACACTATATTATGCTATTTTTTTGAGTCATTAAAACAGCTAACTTTAATTGCTCAGAAACTGCTTTTTTAATAACTATAGTCATAAGATAATTTAGAAGGCTAGAAAAACCTGCTTTCCTTCAGTGGATATCTAATTGTAGCAGTAGCAAAGACAACTGATAGTAATCCCAGTTATCCACAGTGAAGCTACCCACAAACTAGCCAGAAGCAGCATGATTTCTATGTCACAGATCTAGCATTGCATAGGAACATAAATGGGTACCCCACAAGTATCCATTAAAAACCTGTGGGGCAACAGAGAAGAAATACTGCCCTATTAATCTGACAGATATGAGGGAGAAAAGGCTGGCTAAAGAGCAAAGAAGAGAGCTGCATGGTACAGTCTAGCTCAACTACTGAAATTGTAGCAGTCTCTTAAAAACATAGTGAAGGAATATCAAAAACAACCAAAATCGGTCATGCCATCATTGTACTGCATTTTGCAGTGTGATTTTTCAGCTTTTAGACATTTATTAATGGTATTAATGAAGATTTTAACTTTGTGTCCTTTTTTAAAGGGAAAAAATATATATTATAAAAATAGGGGCTTCCTATTTTGTGCCTATTGTCCTTAAAAAACCCAAAAAAACAGACGGTGCTGAAGAGGTAAACTGAAGTTCAGCAAAAGGAAGATCTATGTGTGATCAAACACAACTCTCATTTTTATAGACTAATCACTGCAATTCAAAGTTACGTAATCATAAGAATTGGTAAGAAATACAAAGCCCATATACAGATGATCAGTGGAAACATCAGCATAAATCACACTGTAGGATTCCTTTCCCAATGTTTCATCTCTGTAATGTTTGTAAAACTAGATAATGAACACATCCAATCCTCAGTATAGTATTTTCACTATTTTATAGTAAACCATATTTTCAGAGATTTATTTTTTTTTTTAAACATAGCTACTTTTCAAATAAAATTATGGAAGTAGCTAAACAGTACAATCATTTGAAAAGCAATTCTCCAAACTTAGCAGCTGAGGTTTATCTGTTTCCACATAAAGACCTGCAAAGCCTTCAATGGACTGCAGTGAAAATGCAGAGATAGTTTTGTCTTAAATCCAATGTTTAAAGACAAGTTTAGATCACCTACAATTTTTGAGATTAAAAACCCTGCAAGGACAGATGTATTTTATATAAAGTTAAATAAAAGTCATATAAAGCAGGAATTTTATTATTGCTATAACTGAGACTGAGCACTTGCAAGAAGTGTAGCCACACTCAGGCTTAAGATTAATAAATTATGTTTTCAAGTAAAAAGGAAACTAAGCTGTCCTGCCAGCATCTTGGAAAATGCAATCATTGCTGGACAGCGTGACAGATTTAAATTTCAAGCTACAGGTGTTTCCAGAGGCCAAGTTAATGAATAAAAGAAAACTCTGGAGAAAATACCTAAGTTTACTGTTCTGAACCATGGAATGATAATTAATTAAAAGCTTAACTATTTCTTTGGTTCGTTTTGAAAAAGAAGTTGATGACCTTTACATCCCTTCACATAAGTAGGAAAGGTAACACTAGAAGTGAAAGAAAAATCAAGATGACAAAAGGGGAATTAAAAAAAAAAAAAAAATCGTTATTCTTTAGTTAAAAATCCAAACAACATTTCACCATAAAAACACCTTAACACATTCCATCAAGAAATAAAAGTAGTATCTGTTTTAATATTTTCTCCAATATAAAGCAGTGACTGTAGTTCGGTCAAATCCAAGAAATCAAATTTAAATGGCTTCATCAAATGGTAGACCTGTGAGCTGAAACACAATTAAACACCAACGTGAATAATGCAGGATATCTATCAAGTTCTTCAGGAAGACCTCATCTCACGGTAGTTCATTTGAAACTGCTCTGTTGATGGTACTAACAGATTCTGTGTTAAAGAGCTAAACAGAAAAAAAGAATTATTTCTGAAGAAGAATGGAAGGCAGAAAAGGCTTTTACCATTAGACTGGAGCAAAACACAAGGTAACAGTAGTACCTACTCACAAGAGTGTGGTAATTTACAGCTGCTTTCAACCACTGCTTCTTGGTAGCTCCTGTGCTTCCCAGAAGAGCTAGCACATAGAGCACTTTCTTCCTGTTCTTTGCACATCAACTGAAGCAATACAAGCCAATCTTGCAAAGAACAGCAACACAACATTTGCATGCATGAAGCAAAACATATTTGAATAGTTTCAAAAATCTGAACTCCTTTTCACATGATTCCAATATACGTAATTAATGTTAACAGTTAACTAGAAACTGAACATACAATTCCATTGAAGCCATTAAGAAGTAAAAGGTTACTTGTACTGATGGTTTTAAATTTAAATCTTTTATTTACCTTTTTCAACATAAACTACATCTAAAAAAAAACCTGTTTTCATTACCCAGTGCCACCAATACACTTTTTCTCTGGCACTTTCATTTCACCATTTCAGGAGACTTCAGCACCTTGTGCTACAAAAGGGAACGCAAAAGAAATGCAGAGCTGCACTATGAGATTCCATCCATAGGCTGCTTTCACACGTTAGCATGCACAGCCAGTCCTCTCTGGAGGAAACGGACTTTGCACTCTTGATACACAACAGCCAGAATAACTTCACTATGGTCAGTTCAGGCACTGTCCATCCCTTCAAACTGGAACAACTGCTGCCCTCTGAAACTGTAAAAAGGAATCAAGACTGACAAGCCAGCCTGCCCTAGCACAGAAGTTACTACTCGCACAACAGTGAGGTGCCACTTGCCAGTTAAGCCTGACAATGCACAAAGAGCACAGGCCCTTCTGAGTGACTGTGCTTCTCACCTCAAAGAGGTAAGCACACCTAAGGAGGAGAGAGCATCTGGTCACTATGAAAAGTGATTTGAGGACATTAAGTAACAGTACATGAACTGAGAAAGGTTTTACATAACTGCTATGACAGATCTGTAATAATCATGAATATTAAGCTTTTAAACAGGTATGCAGGGATCGTGGTTTAACCCCAGCCAGCAATTAACCATCACACAGACCCTCACTCACTCTGACCCTTACTGCAGTGGGATGGGGAGGAGGAATCAGGAAATATGTAAGAACCCTTGGGTTAGAATAAGAACAATTTAATAACTGAAATAAAAGTAAAATATAACAATCCAATAACGTAATGATAATTACAGTAACGATAATAGGAATAAATCCCACCCCCAGAAAAAAAAACAAGTGATGCGCAACACAGCTGCTCACCACCCGCTGACAAACACCCAGCCCGACCCGAGCAGCGATCTGGGCCTTCCCCCAGTTTATATACTGGGCATGATGTGCTGCGGTATGGAATAGCCCTTTGGTCTGTTTGGCTCAGGTGTCCTGTCTCTGCTTCCTCCTGGCTTCTTGTGCCCCTCCTCACTGGCAGAGCAGGAGAGACTGAAAAGTCCTTGACCAAGGTAAGAGTAAGCACTGCTCAGCAACAGTTAAAACATGGGTGTGTTACCAGCTTTGTTCTCAGACTAAAGCCAAAACACAGCAATGCACCGGCTACTACAAGGAAAAATAACTATCCTAGCCAAAACCAGGACAGTATGTAATACACATTTTATAAATGAAAAAAATGTTTCATTTGATGAACTCAGACTTGTAGCAGAGATCTATCATCTACAAGGCAATGCTCTGAGATTTCTCTAGACAAAGAAAACCCCAATGGGTATTTCAGAGCCATCATAATAGGGGCAGAAGCACTGTCATCTTAGTTCTGCTTGACAACAATAAACAGAATTCCTGGTAAAGCAGCACAAAGCTATCAACTTCAGATTCACCCAATCTGTTACCACATATTGCCTCCTAATACTAGGTGGAGGTTTTGAAATAAAAGTTCATTGATGATAAATGTAAAAGGCAAGACTTTGCAACTTCAGACATGTATCTCTTCAAATTTGATATAAATTCTCTCCTGCAACCAAAATGCTTTAAAAGCTAGGATACAGAGAAAAAGGGAACTGCTACCTTCAAGATCAGAATGATTACCTTCAGAACTATGACTTCTCCTACACATCTGCACCTAAGAGCCACATCAGGCAACCTGCTGTATTTAATTCATTTTTAGCTAACAGGGCACTGTTAGCACTAAAAACATTGCAGCAAGTTCACCTTCAGATAAAACATTTTTAGTGGCACATCCACCTTGAGATAAGTTAGCCCACAGCAAAAGAGAAACCAATCATGTCCACTCTGTGTTCTGTCACCACTAATAGCCTTTACTAATGAAAATTTTAAAGATGGCTAGTGGAAGGTATTTCAAATTGGTACAGATGCATTATTAGCCATTACTGAGAAAGAAGAAGATCCACACTAATACCCAGCTGTATCAAAACTAACTTGCAACCTGTTACATCTACAAAGTTCATAAATTTTCAGTGGTTCCCAGAGACAGAATGAGGAGCAATGGCCATGAACTACAAACACAGAAGTTTCACCTCAACATGACAAAGAACTTCTTTACATTGACAGTAGCAGAGCACTGGAAGAGGCTGCCCAGGGTGGGTCGTGGAGTCTCTCTCTTTCAAGACGTTCAAAACCTGCCTGGACATGTTCTTGTGTAACCTGGTCTAGGTGGTCTTGTCTTGGCTTGGGTTTGGTTCCTTCTAGCCCTAATGATCCTGTGATTCTGTGTTAAGTTTAAACTGAAAAGTACTTTATGACAACTGGGCTGACAAAAATACAGAGCCATTAAACAGAGAATTCTTACAGCACTAGTATCTTCCAAGATTCTACCAGCATACTTCTACTTAAAGTTACCTAAAAACCCTGTGCCAGTTACTATTCTGGTGATGTTAACAAGCCAACAGTTACAAAGCTACCCTCAAAACATGCAGCAAAGATTCTTAAGATGTGCCTTTTAACAACTGTCTGAAAGCAAAGATAGAACTAAGTATCTGCAGTGCAATAAAACTGTGGTAGAGGTTAAGAGTCTTCTTCCCTCCCCCCACCAAGTCAGGCAATAGTACTCATACTTGCTGGTATCACAAGGGTCCTTCCCTTTATCTGCAGCATACTCAGAATCTGTTAACCTGCAAATTTTACCTCACTTTGCACAACTGAACTAACTTCACAACCTCCTGAGTCTCTTACTTGAAAGGTTAACAGAAATCCCATTACATCAAGCTGCAGGGAAAAAGAAAAAAATTATTCCTGGTTTACCTGGAGAAGGTAAATCTTCCTTTGTGAAGTTTATGATTATCCTCTTTTCCAACCCCTTGTATTAGAAACCAAACCTTTGATTAAAAAATTCCACTGCATTCAAGGCAATTTATCTGTTTTTAAGTCCAAGCTTTTCCTTACTCCATAAAAACATTCTTAAATTTGTACTACAGTGTACAACCACACAAAAAATAAGTCTTAAAATACTATTACCATCTTTCTTTTGGAAAGTTCTTTATGATTTCACTAATGATTGGCTGGTAGCAGGACTCTCTCTCAGGCTTTCCCTCTTCACTCCAGTCTCTCACAAATTGTTTCAAAGTGGATTTTAATTTATCCATGTCAAATGTTGAAGCTGGTGTAATCTTCCCTCTTCCCTGATTAAAGTGGAAGAGAAAAATAAGATTAGTGCAAAAAGTACCAAGTATCTTTAGTCTTGGGTGAGGGGAGTAGAAAAAAGCCATATAATAAGAGCTGTTAGCAGTTTCAGCTGACAAAGCACCTGCCTTTCACCCACCTTTCACTCCTGGCACCAGGGTTCAAATCTAACCTAGAATCCTAAACAAATTGAGCTTCCTGGTCTCAGTGCAGCACTCAAGAGATTAGGTACCACATTAAAAAACAAACAATAAACCCAAACAAAACAAAAACACTGCACAAAACAATAAAAAAGAAAACCAACAACATGATATGGCACAGCAGAGCACAACTGATAGTCCTTATATTCAGGAAAGGATCAGGGCTTAGCCAGTGCAGAGGCTGCACTGCTTTACCTGAGAAGAGGGTCCCTTTAGGTGCTGATGAGGCAACACTGAGAAGCTCACATTAGAGCTGCCCATCATTGCACCTTTCCTGCAGATACCAAAAAAGGACTTCAGTTTCCATCTAAACCAGTCTTTTAAGTTTGAATTCAATTTTTTTGGATAGAGACGCCACACTGAAAAAGCAGGGAGTGAAAAGGTTTTTACAGATAAGAACATTAAAAATACTTGACCTATCTAAAATTTTAAGAGATTTAAAATGCCATAATATAAAATAACCTACAGTAAGACAGGCAATACTATTTATGCTATACACACTTAAAAGGTGGCGGGGGGAAAAATGTATCCACGGTAGAACTAGAACTCAAGCAATTTTTTTTTTTTTTTTAGGTAAGTGATAAGTGTAATTTGCCAGATTCACACTGAAACTTCCATGAAGTGTAACTACAGATACTAACAACAAACAGATTTATTAAACATCAGCTTTACAAGATGTGAAAGACAAGAGTCAGAAAACACTGCTGGGCAGGAAGCATGAAAGGAGAAAATAAAGCGGTAAAAGGAAAGAAAGTTTGAGACCTAGAGGTGTGAAAAACAAATGCAGAAAATCCCAAAGCAGACAGAATTCAATATTTGGAGTATGAAAAAGTCCATTTTTAAACATACGTCTTCTCCATATTCCTTATTTTCAAACATATGAGTGCAGTCTTTCACAATGGTCTGTAGTATCTCTTGATTATGGTCAATGCATTTCCGAATCTTGTCAAGATGAGGAAGGTATTGAGGAAGGAGACTCTGTTGGTTAGCTGGGAGAGATTTAAACTGCCTTTCAGTTCTGTTCACTCGCTCGTGCATATTTATTCTAAAAGGCAAAAGGTTTAAGGTCTTTAGATATTTTGAAATAATACACACAGTAAATATAAATAATTTACTCTAAGCTGCTCCAGATAGAATTACTAATTTTTTCAGACACAGGAAGAAATCAGACTTTCCAATTCCTCACTAGACAACAAGTTTTCAAGAATTTTTTTAGGCAAAATGTTTAAGCTCTAGTTCTACATTACCTCTTTTAAACATGTTGCAGTTTAAGAGAACCATTGTCTTCTTGCAGTTTCACCACCAGTCACTTATTTCCAGCACATTGTTGCTACCTTAATACACGGATCTATAAAATGTAATGAACAGCCAAACCCCAAAACCATCAAAACCAGCCAGACTGTTTCGTACATCCAGCTTAAACTGAATGGGTAGCTGAATGCTGTTGTACAGTTTGGCTACAAAAATAACAAGATGTGGAGTGGCCACAGGGATCCTCAAAATCAACTGCTCCTAAGAGAACCGCAAATGTCACAGCTGGACCATACCAATGTTCTGGCAGCCACAGTAAGATACTAAGCTACCTTCTTTTAGCAACATATCCTCCTTAAGTATGAGTACTGTGAACTTGATCACCTAACTGAACAAGCCCAAAAATAACTCTTCCACTTTCACAAAACAAAAAAATTTCATTGAAAAGATTAATCTACTGCTAAGAGAAAAGAGGCCTGTTTTTTTCTTTCCTCTTCCCTTTCCTCATGTGGAACAGTTCTGCCCTCTACCTTGTTTTGGCACTCACCAAGCCTGCCACAAAGCTCATTTAACTTGCTGACCCTAAAGAGACACGTATATATGTATTGCTCGATTTGATTTCTGTCACTTTAGCAAGTCAAGTTGCTACAGCATAGTCATGAGAGGCCACAAAGCCAAGACAAGGGATACTGCCCCTTTTGGCAGCAGCAAATCATTTTATCAGGTCAAGTCACTGCAGTTTCTGAAACTCTTGTGACAGCCTACAGCAGCAGAGTTGGAAAACCAGCCATCAAAGAAAGCATCAAAGATGCCATTGCTGAAATTTTAGCTGCAACCTCAGTCTGGAAATTTGACCAGTTAGCATGTCCAAAATCGCATATGTGCTACTGAGAAGGGCATGTTCACTGCAACAGCTACCCAGGTTTAAAAAAAGAAATTTAAGGGGAGGGTGGGAAGGCAGAAAAAAATAAGAAAACTAATCATCTAGATAAAGCACATCAACTCATCTTAATTATCTTCTTGAAAGTTTTGTCAGAAAAAAACTCTTTGAACTATAATCCTCCACCTTTTCACAATGAATTGCAACCTTCTAGCAGAATAAATAATTAACTGAAATCAGAAGAACTACACATCAAGAATTAAGTCCATGTCTCCAGAAAACAAGACCTTTAATCTGGTCTCATCTGAAAGTATGTCACTGCCTTATTCATGCAGATGTTTCCTGTAAAATAATTTTTATCAAAATACGTAATTTCACTTAAATTCAGAGTTATTTCTTTGAGGCAGAGGTAATTTAATTCCACTCCTGTATTACAAATTTAAGTCACATCCTTTTGCTATGTGTTTACCAAAACCAAAGTAGTCAAAAGCAACCCAGTCACAGCTAAGCATGAGGTTGACAAAGATACTCCCAGCTTTTAAGGCTAGAGGTTGAAGTTACATCACTGATACCAGTATATTACATGTGGCTGTTGTGCTAATAGTAATAACCAACACAAAGCCTTTGGGAGAGAATTCCGTTTGGAAGAGACATCAAAGCGTCATCTAGACCAACCTATTCATCAAATTTAAGTTTTGGAAAGCAAAAACTAACCAAAAAAAAAATCGGCAAACAGAAGAAATACCCTTAAATACACTTACTCCCTCCAAGAACCTCCCTGTCATGTAAAAATGATGCTTATGGTACACTGACAAGACTGTCCAACACATAATAACGATTCACATGACAGGAGTTTGTCCACTTAAGTATGCAAGGATGTCATGTAGCTACATCCCAAACCTAAAGTAACATTAGACAGTTTACAAAAATACTGCAGAGGACTAGACTTTTGCAGCCAGTGTCTTCCCCTCCAGTAAATTCTGTTTCCACTCCTATCCAACGGATTCGGATACTAAGTAGGGTCCGTCCCTTCCCACTCCTCCTTTCTCTCACTTCCGTAGGACCATCAAGGTCTTTTCCGACTCAACAAATGACATGCATCAGCCCGATCTCTTGAGCAAATTAACAATTTCTTTCGGAAATCTCCCCAGTAATCGAGATACCGGTCGCATCTCTTTGCTACTGTTTGGAGTATTTTACAGCCTCTTAAAGCACCTTATAAAGAGACCTTTCTGTTCAGAGGTGTCTCGCGCCTTTTTCAGGTGCGCTGTATTTCAACAAGGTCTGACTGGGGCTTTTT
>NW_009940431.1:21889-72258 GCF_000696875.1 Nestor notabilis | reverse complement strand
TATATATATATATATAGGAAGGGATTACTATGAAGGGAAATATTTCTGGGTCTGATTCTAGTTTCATGTGCTGTTGATATATTTTTTCTTGAAGCCTCCTTGACTGGGAAATCCGTATGTTATTCCTGGATCTGGGAACAGATTTGCAGGATTTTGTTTAATTCTGCAGCTTGTAGGATGTTGAGTAACATAAGCACTAGGCAGTCACAATTTGCCTGCTTTGTACCATCTGCAGTTAGCTGCATTAGCACACTTTAATTAATGCATTATAATAGTGGTTGTTTTGTTCTAGTGCTGCACCCACTGTATTTAGAAATTGCATGCATGTGGCTGTCTGTTTAAGTAGAGTGGAACTTGGTGTTTTACAGGGAAAGCCAGGAAAAGATGGTGAGCCAGGACCTAAAGGAGAAGCCGTATGTATTTTACTGAATTTCCAGTACTGTTTCTTGCATTCTGTGTATTATAAATGGTAGAAATTTTCTAGCCTTCTGAGTTGTTTACTTAAAGCTGTTGCTTTTGGTGAATTAATGACTGGTTTGAAAATTTTAAACTTTGGTGCTGCCAGGGCTAAGATACAACTATACTTGTCTTTTCTGGTTTTGCTGTCTTCTCCACACAGGGTTTGCCTGGTGGGTTTGGGATTCCGGGACGACCTGGGGAACCTGGTGCCAAGGTGTGTAGTAGCAGCCTTCACCTCCCATCACACAGAAAGAGAAGTTAAGAGCCTGTATGGCATGCTCATAGATGTGCATTAAAAGCAATGAATGCATATTAAGCAATATTAAATGAATGTAACCAAGTTGTAAGTACAGTCATCACTCAGACACTGGGAAAAGTCAAAATTAAGGTAGCATAGGTATCCCTGGTTTAGATCTCTTATACAAATTCATTAATGCAGGCTTTATTTTCACAAATTCTTTGCCAAGCCAGCATATGTGCAAATGTATTTTCGTAAAAATTCAAGTTTCTCTTTACATAGTGTAAAGCAGTACAGGCCTGCAAACTAATTTCTTACTGGTTATTATAATGGTCCAGGTACTTATCATTTGGAAGTTTTATGATTCTGTATCAAAGTGTTCCTTAGCTAAGGAAATCCTATTTTGTGGGGAAGAAAATCCGATCTGTGTTTAAAATGTACATTGTATTTTGCTTTAGGGTGACAAAGGTGAACGAGGTTTTCCAGGGCCTCCAGGAAGAGTAAGTAAAATAAATTATTGTTTTATTTTAAACTTCAGTGAAAACATAAATTCTGTGGAAGTCAAAGCGCTCAAACAATGAGGAAATAAAGAGAGACTATGCATGTTCTGATCGCATTCTAGTCGATCACGTCCTAATTTTCTCGTAATGAAAACGAAAGTTGGATACAGTTCTTTTAAGTATGTTTGAAATTTGGGAAAGGAGCTGTGAAAAAATATGACTTTCAGTTATTTTGTACTATGAAAACAATAGGCATTGATAATCAATAGAAGTATCCAGAAGAGAGTTCAAAAAAGTCTGTCAGCTTTGCAGTCTATAATTTTTTTAACATTTCAAATAAAAAATGGGAGTAGTCAGCAACAAATATATTATTGATGGTGCTGCTTCCCCAACAGGGGGGAAAGTTCCCAATATCTGCTGATTTTATTTGAAAACTTGTGCATACTTCCTGAATATTTTATTCTAAAGGTTAGTATCCTATATGCCAAGCTCAGATCAATGTTAGCAGAAATTACCAGAGCAGAGTATTTTAAAATTAAAGGTAATACAAACCTAATGGGTCAGTGCTTAGACTATGCTGAAGTTTCTTGGCATCGTTCTTGTTCAGAAAGGTGCTATATAGCTCTCCACTTAATCCTACTGCTGATGTGAAGAACTTTTGGTAGAACAGGTAATATTTTTTCTGGTAATTCCTCAGCAGCTACAGCCCTCTCACAGCAGTTGTTACATGTTGCTGAAATTGCAAGTAAAGCTGAAACTGCAAAATTGATAGTACAAACCAAAATGGCCTCTATACCATCAGGTCAAGAAGGGGGAGATATAAATGAGGGCACAGTTGTATGTTTTGAGTGTCCTAGTCTTTGTCCTGTGATTCAGATTATAGATACTGGACCAGTAGATAGGTTTGGTGAAAAAGGAGAGCCTGGACTTTCAGGTTTGCCTGGACTGAAAGGTCAAAAAGGTGAAAAAGGTATGTATTTTGACTTGTCTTTTTGATTATGATTTTAGTTTTATTACTAAAGGAAATTAAAATTGCACTATCCGTGAGCTCAGGAGTCTATATGACAGTGAAATGTACCAGTAATTTATTTAATTGCTTTCAGGTTATTACATTTTATGGTACTTTGTAGGACTCTCTTTCTCATTGTAAGTAAGACTGCCTTTCGGTTACAGATTGGCAAAGGATAAACTGGGATCTGTTTGCTATGGCAGTTAAATAATCCAGTGAGATTTATTTAAGATGAAAATCAACACAAGCATAAAGACGGTAATAATACAGTGAATCTTGAGACTTCTGTAAAAAAGTCAGTAGCTAAATTTTAATCTTAAAACTTGGCTTCCATAACTTATGAAATACTTCAGTAAACAGAGATTATCAGTTGTCCCTTTTCCTATTTTCCCCATTATAGACCTTACACTATTGAAGAAAGATCAGTGGGGAAGATGGGTCACAGCAGGGCTTTTTGCCTAAGTGTATTGTTTGCAGATATCTGTAGATTATTTAACTTAACCTTTGATTCAGGACATACTAGCTTGTGATGTGTACTTAAATAACATGTGCTAAAAGTTCACTGATGTTGGTGCTTCTGACTTCATTGCTTAATTGAAAACCTGTCTTTCTAAAGGTTTCCCTGGTATACAAGGAATCCCAGGTCCTCCAGGTATGCATTTATGGCCACTGATTTTGTTCACATTTGTCCTGTGTTGTTCTCGGGTGAAGAGTCCTGTGCGACGTTCTCTGTAGCTGCTGCCGTTACGTGCCTGACTTAGGGAATACTCAAGCAGTGGCCTCTCCAAAGGTCTAGTCATCCCCCTAGTCCTTTCCTGTAGATTGTTCTCATGTCTCTGATGTTATCCAGCTTTGCTCTTTGTGTAGAGCCCTCATAACTTTCTGCTTAAATTGAAGTAGTGTGCACAGGTCATCAGAGATAGCCCAGAGTATGGCTTCACTGCGCAATACTTATTAAATGTGAATACGTGAGCAGGTTTCTAAGTTTCTGGTAGTTTCTAAGTGTAATGGTTAAATTAACTCCTGTATTGCCACTATTACTACCCAGCAATAGTTGATTCAACTAAATCTCAGAAAGGCACTTAGTACAGAATAAGTGTGTTTGTCTAGGGACCTGACTGAAGTGAGTTACTCTGAGCTGTAGAGAGTATATAGTCTCAATTTTGTATAAATCACCTATAGTAAAATACAGTCCCTTTTTTATTGTGCACTAACATTTCTCTTTGAACCCTGATGGAGGCTAATGTGTTGTTAATGTTACTCCCTTTTCACTTGTCACTTTTTTCATGTATGTACCTATATATGCATACTCATATATAATTTTTTTGCTCTCACTTCAGCTCTGTATGTGGCTGCATGAATATAATAAAACAACGTTCACTGGGAGAAATAATAGCATTTATTGCATCAAAGTAATTCCTGAAAGCTTCCTGCTTTTTGTCACTTGCTCTAATAAAAGTTATTTCTTTTGCCTGCAGATGTTGTCTGTTTTGTAGTCTTAATGTCTTCACATTAAGACAACTCTGCTATTATGTATATACATGTACATGTGTTTGAACTGAACTACAATATTTGCTTTTTTAAAACTAAGCAAATCCTCTGTGGAAACCTGACTCTAGTGCATCCTACAGAGCTACTGCTATTACCTCCTTTGCTTACATTTTCAGTCTCGACAGTGAGCTAAATATGAAATTAATGTAAGCCAGGGTCAGATAGTTTCCAGGAAATTTTTCACAGTTTAGGGAGGAGATACTATATACCGTAGGCTGCAATACTCTCTAAAGAATTCTATGTGACAAGGCAAGAAGAATGGTAGCTCTTAGTCTGTCATTACCCTGGAGAAATTGAGATTTGTGTGACTTTCATGTCTTTCTGCAGTGTTGAGAAGGCTCAAAATGGTTTAGTGATAACGTCTAGTGATTAGTTATGAACTAAATTAACTCATTACAGTATGAAGACCTGTATGACAAATAGCTAAAAGGAGATCTTTAGGTTTTTTCCTTAGCTGTTTAACTGCTTTATATTGGCTGTTGTTTGCTTATTATTGTTACAAACAGTTTTAGTTTTAGCATTACTGAAATTTGCTAGCATTGTTGAATACTTATGTACAGAAGTTCCTAGACATGCTGTCCCTTTCTAGGTCTGTTTCAGATTTGTTATTATGAGATAACAAGTGTGTAATATTTTCTAGGTGTAATAGTTAAATTAACTCCTGTGTTGCCACTATTCCTACCCAGCAATAGTTGATTCAATTAAATCTCAGAAAGGCACTTAGTACAGAATAAGCGTGTTTGTCTAGGGACCTGACTGAAGTGAGTTACTCTGAGCTGTAGAGAGTATATAATCTCAATTTTGTATAAATCACCTATAGTAAAATACAGTCCCTTTTTTATTGTGCACTGACATTTCTCCATTTCTCTCTGAACCCTGATGGAAGCTAATGTGTTGTTAATGTTACTGCCATTTCACTTGTCACTTTTTTCACGTATGTTTTACTCTGTTCAAAGGTCGACCACTGCCAGACAGGGTAGGATCACCTGGTGTCCCTGGAGAGAGAGGTGAAAAAGGTGAAAAGGGTTCTCCAGGATTTGCTTTGCCAGGACCCCCAGGAAGAGATGGTTTCCCAGGTCCCCCAGGGTTGCCTGGCCCACCAGGTCCTCCAGGCAAAACAGGTAGGTAAAACGTTCAGTTGCTTTTCACAATGAAGACTCAATAATGCACACTGTATGCACATTAAAAAGAAAAGAGCAACAAGATTACAAAAGCTATAATCAGAATGCATCTACATTGTGGAATAAACAGATCTCAGTTGTTAATGGACTAAGGAAAAGCTGTTCCACAGTGCAGCAAGCTGCTTGTTTCCTTACTAGGACAAAGATTCTTTGCTAAATTAATTTTTTTTTTAGATTTCTTCAAAAGTTAATTGTGGACTGTTACAATATAACTAAATAATTGACCTTAATATGTACTGGTTTCCTCTGTGTCCTAATGTGCCATCCTAGAGGTATCTCTAGATCTTTAATTGAAAAAATAACAGACACTAATGTTGTTCTTAGCATGAAAGATAGCCATTCAATATAACAATTTACAAGTCTGCAGTACCAATCTATGTAACAGATTGAACAAGTGTAAAAACTGCAGACTGAGATACTAGCCTGCCAGAAGTTTTTATTGTAAAAATTATCTTATAGGAGAATAGGGTCAACACATGGCTTATAAAGGTAAATGAAAAGCTAGTAATGATGTGACAAACACATAATAATTAGTAATAATGGTAACATTATACATCTATGTATAACTAGATCTGATGAAGAAAGAGAAAAGAGAGAAAAGATTTTTAAAGATAAAAATTTTTTGGTTTTGCTCTGCAATAAAGTCATGAAAAAAGTACAGACAAAAGTGGTCCATGCTTAATAGCTCCTTACAACTGATGTTTTAAGTCTTTTATTGAAGGAAAACTTTTGCTATAGGTGATACTGATATTGTGAGTTATATTGTCATAAAGAATGATATCTATCTCTATTACAGTAGTTTAGGTGGTCTGAAGCTATAGAAAGGAACATTAATCTCTGTGGCATTCCTAAAGGAAAAATACTTTGTTCAAAAACAATTGAAGATGCCCAGTGGTTGCTGTATTTGCCAATGAAGCAGAATCCATCACCTAGAAAATAGAATTAAATAGTTAAATCTTACCTTGGCCTAAAAAGAAGAGCAATTCCTGGTTTTCATACAACATGTTTCTTTCACTGCTTAAGTCAGCTCCTTCCCCAGACACTTCAGCTTTCTTCAAGCACATAATGGGAAACAATTTGTTTTCATTTAACTGTTGTTTGCCAAACTTCACATTAACATTTCAGTACTGGCTTTGGCCAAAATGATGTCATATTGTATTGGGTCAGAACCCGTGCTGTATCATCAAACAGAAGAAGCACAATTTGTATTCTCATATCAAGTCTGCTAAATATTCTTATTTGTTAACTATTTCAGTTCCTAATATTATGAAGTTTCTTGTTTTCAGGAAGCATGATCAATGTGAAGTTAAATAGATGTCAGCAAGCTGCTCTTGACCTAGAAAGTTTCCTAAAACATTGAAAAAAAAAAAAAGGATACGAAAAACTCTACTTAATGAATTTCTTCAGAATGTCAATATTCTCCATTCTCTGTGGGGTCACACCAGCAATTTTTCACCCACAGCACTCTTCTTATCCAAAACTTAAAAGTAGATTTTATGTGAAAGTTGTTTGTAACCTGATTATGGCAGAGCCTGTCTTTTCTTTGTAATCCTCAGGGTTTCTTAAGCAGTATATGTGGAATCAGAATACAGAATCCCAGTTAAATTTGTCGAAGTAAATCAAATAGGAATGTAAGATGCTGTCCTAACTTACCACTCTTCAGCAGGGATATTCATAAATGCAGCCCTATACTGAAAACTGGAACTTGTCAAACAGTATTCTTCATTGTATTTCCATTGCAGATGGAATCGATCAATGCCAGCAGGGGGAGCCTGGTGCACCAGGTAGTCCTGGACTTCCAGGAAGAGATGGATTTCCAGGAGAGATGGGAGAGAAAGGTAATACTGTTTTAAAGTGATTGCTTGCTAATGCTCTGTACTCTGGAGCCTGGGCACATAAAAAGGCTGAGCAAGTTAGTCTGGATCCAGAGAAAGAGTACTTGAAGTTAATTAAATACCTCATGGACGTGGAAAATTTTTGAGTCTCTTGTGAGTAAAACAAGGATATTGTGTTTTGAGTTGTGTGACACAAACTTCACTTACATTTCTCTTAGCCTACACATTGCTGTAAAGTGATAAAGGATAGTGCAGGGCTGAGAGAGGAGCAGGGAAGAAAGAAAGGGTTGAGTATAGTCCCATTAAGTTTAAATTGAACTGTTCATGGCAATTTAAGGTGTGAAGTCTGAGATAAAGAATTAGAGAGGGGCAGATGAGTTGGGAATGGAAATGGTTTATGAATCATTGCCATGAGTATAATTGAAGCTAAAATTGTAACACCTATAAATAGGACTGTGCGTTATAGCAGCATTGACTAAACGGACATATAAAAAAATGAGCTGCACTCATTTGCACGATGGTCGATCCTTCTTAATCTCATTCTACTCACTGCTTTTCTAAAACTGAAAATTGCAGTTACTATTAAGGGTCTCCTTTTTCTGCTTTAATCTATTTTTCTATATGCAGTGTATTTTTTTTCTTTAGACTTTAGTTGATTTTCATGCCATTCCTTTAAAAATGTTAAAGAATTCTGAGTACCACTTTCCTGATAAATCCTCTTTGAAGCATATAACTAAAAGTAGCACATTTATTTTTATTCTTTCAACATGAAGTGTATTAAATTGACATTTGCTCCTGAATCCCCCTGCTTTCAGTTGTCTTAAATCTTTTCAGTATTATTCATTAGTTTTGTTGTTTGATGTTTTTTTCAGGTGACAAAGGTGAATCCTGTGCCTTATGTGATAAAGTAGGACCTCCTGGACTTCCAGGACCTCAAGGACCACCAGGTCCAGCAGGTAAAAACTCATTAACTACCTGAGAATTAACTGCGTAGGCTAAAATCTAAAAATGCAGCATATATGATGAAATTAATAACTTTTTGTCCTACTAATCAAATCATTTGTGAAACTAATGAAAGGAGGATGGAGTATTCCTATTTTGGGCCTGATTCGAAATTTCCAATGCAATCAACAATTACTAAGGGGGCAAAAATTGGCCACAGGGAGGGTCCTTGCAAACTGTGGTCCAAATATTTTCATAAAAGATTGTGGAAGTTAAAAATAATCTGGGAAGCATTTTCCCTGTGTGCCCAGGCTTGTCAGTGGCCCATACATACATTCCAAATCTTAGCATTAAATTCTGTGGCCAAAGAAATTAATTTTTCTGCTATCACATGAGAGAAATGCCACATGCAAACATGTTTGTTCCAGTGGCTGTTAAGAAAAATCAGTACGGTTTAGGTAGTTTCAAGGCTACAGTGGTTACTTGATAGGTCTAAGCACTAATGTGAATTCATTCCTAAGTCAGATGACCTTATGAATGCAGACATATATAGCACACATGAGCACATGAATCCAGACAACCTCACTGACTGTAACAGCATTATGTTGATATAACCGGAATGGGACAGTTTGAGGAGTATCACAAAGATTTCATGTACAATGACCTATTTTTAAATGCATGTAATAAATTGAGTTGTATTTTTGTCTCTATGATAAGGTTTTCCAGGACAATCGGGTTTCAAGGGTGACAGAGGCTTACCTGGACTTGATGGCCTTCCAGGGGTACCTGTAAGTAATGCCTTGCCAAATGCTATGTGTCCTATGAGACATGTAATCAGAAAAACATGTGCTCATCAGTGTGGTGGTGTAATAGTTCTGTTTAAAAACAGATCAGCACAGAGATATGATAAAATTAAAGAACTATGCCTAGCAAAATAAAATAGGAGGTATGATTGAGCTATGAGAGGGAAAAAGAGTGGTCAGAAATGGGTTATATTTCTGTGTTTGCACATCATATGAACTCAGCAGGACACATGACCTGGCTGACCAAGCTAAGCAGTGGAGTTGAGTAAAAAGTGGGATTCTGCAGGAAACAAATGTAGGTCTGCCCTGACCTTCTGGTGAATCCCTGCAGTAACTCTTTGCTGTTATGTACATATATATTGAGAAACAGTGCCATCTAGTGTAGTGTAAGCAATATATTATTAGCATGCAATATACTTTGGCATTTTGTCTGAGTTTTGAGAAATATGTGCAGTATATCCCATAAAACACAATTACTTAGAAGGAAAGCTAAGTAGTTTTTAAGAAATAAAGGAAGTCTCTGAAACCGGATACTATTCTGACAATATCATCACTTGTAAATTATGTTGATGCAGCACAGCAGGACTCTTAGTGAGTAAGGCCAGATATCAGAAGCATAGCACTTGTCTAAAATGTAACACAAATTACTCCTAGATGAGCACTATACTTGCACAACTACATTTGATCTTGTCAGAGTTCACTTGAGTGTCCCTACGTACATTGTGGTATGCTGTCAAGACCTACCTTAGCATACATGTTCCTGTAGTATAACGTGGATTTTGACACCATTCCTAATGTAAGTAGACTGAGTTTGTCAGAGTCTTCCCAGACTTCTTTTTCCAAAAGCTTTTTTCTTCTTCCAGCTGATCACTTTTGGGAATATAACTTCTAAGTGTTATGCACGTGCACTAGCATTAATGCATATTGGAGTTGCACAAGCTCCCTCCATCACCAGTGGTAAGAGAGAAGCACCTTCAGAAGTTAAACCAACCCCTTTATGAATTCCTTCTTCAAGGAGTCTGTTTCTCTCCTTTGAGTATGAATAAAGCCTAGATGCTTGATTTCAGCCAATGGAAGTTAGCTAAGATGGGATACTTGAAAGAAACAGTAGAGGAAAATAAAAGACATCCTAATATATTTAAACTTTTTTTGTGTCTAGCATTTGTTCTCAACACGTTTTGCCACACCTTTATATTTTCCCTTTATTGCCTCTTAAGTTCTGTTCATGTCTTTCATCAGACAAGGACTGGCTGCTGTTCTGAATTCCTTTAAGCTTGTTTTGCTTCACAAAGTTCAGCCAGGTGGTGATCCATTATATAGATTAGCTTGGAAAAACTGCATAGAGACCAGCCTCACAAGCTCACATTGCTTAGAGACATGCGAGAGCCAGATTCTGATCCAAGGCCCGCCAAAGCTAATGGAAAGATTACCTTTGACCATGTTCTGGTTCAGGTTTAAGTGGACGGCAAACATCAGTCATAATCAGTGGACATTGCCCATGAAGTTTGTGCTTTACTACCTTAGTGAGTAGCTCTGATTCACTTGAAATTAGAGAGACTGTTCCTATGAGAAAAGTTCATCTAAGTCCTAGAAAGCATGTAGGGGAAAATGTGAATTCTGGAAATCCTACTGGTTTATTACTAGGTACATCATTTCTTCCCAGGGATTCTTACAAAACTCTTTTCTGAGCATGTGCATAGTATTCTCATAGTACCAACTGTCTGTGATTGTTAATTGTACAAAATCAATTAATATTAGTAATGAAGGGAGATGTGGGTTTGTGTCAGCTAAATGTCATAAATTACCCGGGGGAAGCTTTCAGCCTTCAGTTAGCCTTAGCTCTTGTGCAAATAATGTTTGAGTTTTGTGTAAGACAATCAATTTAATTTCATAGACAATCTATATATTTGATGAATAATTGATTTAGAAGGCTTTGAAAGAAAGAGAATAATGGGGGGGGAGGGCTTGTATAAGCAATTTAAACCTCTAAATTTGGCTATGTTTGTCTTTGCATACTGGAAGTGTGTTATTTTCTTGTATTAGTACCACTTCTGCTGGTATTGTAAATTATCATGGAAATGTAGAGATACTTTTATTGCATTTGCATCAGGGAAGTAGGTTCCACAGTGTTACAGAATTTGGCATTTAAAGGGCGGGGCAGACACTTCAACTCTGAAAATGCCTCACTTACGTTGATGCTGACATTGTATAAATGTGTGTAACTGAAATCCAGTACTGAAAATTCAGAGTATTTTTTTGGTATCTTGGCCTGCAGATCTTGTGTAAGTGGTGTTGGTTTATGTGTACATTCTAAAATGATATGCCTGTGACATGATAAATGACAAAATGGGTCAAAACAATATTTGCATTAATTTCTTATTCACACTGCTATGTCCTAGATTATGTTCTCATTTGGCCTTCCAATATCTGAAGGGGGCCTACAAGGATGCTGGGGAGGGACTCTTCATTAGGGATGGTAGTGGTAGGACAAGGGGTAATGGCTTTAAACTTAAACAGGGGAACTTTAGGTCAGATCTAAGGAAGAAGTTCTTCACAGTGAGGGTGGTGAGGCACTGGAATAGGTTGCCCAAGGAAGTTGTGAATGCTCCATCCCTGGCAGTGTTCAAGGCCAGGCTGGACAGAGCCTTGGGTGACGTAGTTTAGTGTGTGGTGTCCCTGCTCATGGCAGGGGGGTTGGAACTAGATGATCTTAAGGTCCTTTCAACCCTAACTATTCTATGATTCTATGATTCTATGATTCCTTACATGCAGCTCTTTTAAAAAATTATACTGAAACAAACTGAAACTGGGGGCAAAAAGAAGTAAAATAAGAATCCAGGTGTTCAGTGCTTATTATCATCATGCAATCAAACAGGTACCCCTAGAAACCTGTTCCCCATCCAGAATATTTTTTACACACACGGTTTCACTATTTTCTCCTTATTAACACTAAACACTGAATATTTACTTAATGCTTACAAAATGCAAAGCACTAATTTTAGTGTTACCAATCACTGTTATATTCCTCATTAAATATCCCTATCAGTATGAGGCTGTTAATCCTACTATTTGGCAGTCAAAGCAATCAATAATTCCAGGTCTTCTAACACAGCAACAGGGGTCTTGGGTACAAAGGCTAGAGAAAAGCAAAGAGCCGTGAAAGAATACAAACATGGTCAGAACACATTTTTAATGCTGCAATAGCATACACATCAACATAAGCCCGGTTTCTGGAAACCTCTACCCCTGATGTGTGAGTAATACAGGAGAAAGAACCAGCCCTGCAAAAAGTCTATAGGACAGAAGATTATTTCTCATATAGCAAATCACCCCATATCACTTGCATTTCCAGTGTTATGGATTCCCATAATGACAAAACAAAGTTACAGGGTGGGGTTTTTTTAAGGGTCAACAAGTTTTTTTCCCAGTTCTGTACTTTACCAAAACACTTCAGGATTTGGCATCTACTATGATGGCAGAAATTTATCCCGGGCAACTCAAGTTTGACTACAAATCAAATCTGCTCAAAAGTAACCTGTGAACTACTGGGTTTTTTATAATTGAAATTGATCTGCTTGAGCAGGGAGGTTGGGCTAGATGACTTCTGATGTCCCTTCTAGCCTCAACCATTCTGTGATCTTAAGGTCCGTTCCAACCCTAACTATTCTATGATTCTCAATTGAAAACTTAATGGTTCACTTGATTTGGACCTACTCTTTAATTTCTAAAGATTTGTTTTCTTTTGTATCAGTTGAAGGGTTGGTAGGGCAACTGATGACATCTGAATTTATGAAATTTCAGGGCCCCCCCGGCACTCCAGGACTTATGGGCAGCCCTGGGGCAAAAGGAGAACCAGGAGATTTTTCTTATGATACTATCCTGAAAGGTGAAAAGGGAGATCCTGGTTTCCCAGGACAACCAGGTATTCCTGGAAGAGAAGGAATACCAGGAAAAGATGGATTGCCAGGTCTCCAGGGTCCAAAAGGAGCACCGGTATGTATGTTTATTTATGTTTACATACTGTCCTATACATTCTGTCTTTCAGGTCAAAATTCACAGGGTTTTACGTGCTATACATGCTTTATGTTTATTGGCCTCATTCATTGTTCCACATCATGTCCTTACCCTGAGTAGTTCATTCTTTCTCAGAGGAAGACTCCATTTTTCCTGGGACTAGTGAGGAAGAAGGTTTTCAACAACAGACTATTTTAGATTTTGACCTTTTTTTACATGTCATGCAAGTAAGTGATCTGACTCAGGTGTATTCAGCATTGGTTGCAACTTTCAAGACTTGTAGAGCAAGGATACTTTCCCCACGAAGTTGTGGGCATAGATAACAGTTTTGTTCCATTCTTCCTTCTCACAGCTTGATAGTGAGAACTAGTGTGGATGATTGAGCTGATACCTGGAGATGATTGAAGGAATGCAGTTTTCCAAGTAGAGATTGTTAAGGCAGGATTCAACTCTGTTCTGGCATACTTCTTTTCTTGTGAAAACTAATGCTTCAAAGTCTTGCAGCTGATACGGATATGGAGCTGAAGGTGGAGCTCCATGTACTCCCAGATCTATCACTGGAAACATGGCCTACGTGGTCTAGTTAGCTGCATTGCACACTAGGTATAATTTCCATGTGGAACTCAGTTCTATTTCCGTTGAACTCAGTGATAGAAAATCCACTTTCTTTAGCATTACAGGTACCTGTGCTAAATCCAAGTTACAAAATATTCAGAGAGGATGATATGTTCTGTCTTGCCAATCAATCAGATAAGAAGTACACTTATACTTTCCTAAAATTAGGGTACAGCTGGCTTGAAAGGAGAACGTGGTCCCCCTGGACAACCTGGATTCCCTGGAGTACGTGGTGAAAGAGGTTTTCCTGGCCCTCCTGGGATAGGTACTGCAGGATTACCTGGTGACAAAGGAGACAGAGGCTTTGCTGGAACTCCAGGTTTACCAGGCCTTCCAGGTACTGCTATAGCATGCTTTAAAAAAAGACCAAACAAAACCCAAACAAGCAAAATCCAAACCCAACAGTTCTGACCTTTAAGTGATACAACTTACAGGACCACCAGAATTTAAGACTGAAATAAAAAAAAAACTTTCCAATTTGAATCATTTAAACCTGCAAATTTTTGAGGGCAGGTTTCTTCAAGAATTTTTTTAGGCCAAATGGAATGGTTTAGCTTCATCTTAGTTTTCTGTGAATCTTCTACAAAAAAACTTCCTAACAAGTCAGTTGTTATGGTATGGATGGACTAATATTGCTGGCAAGGTGAAACTCTCGTGTTTAATTTCATCAGTTCCTGTATCTAATGCATCTTTACATTGACAGGAGCAAAGGGCGAAGCAGGACGAACGGTAACGCTCCCCGGACCTCCTGGGGCAGATGGGCTTCCTGGGCCACCTGGTTTCCCTGGACCCCAAGGTACAGTAGCCTGTTAATCTTTGTCTGATGATCATAATGGCTCTGTTCCCCAGAAGCTGGCATTTGTATTAACGTTTGTCTTGTTTTCACTTGCAAAGGTGACAAAGGGGATCCTGGGCTTCCAGGTAGACCCGGCCTGCCAGGAGAAAAAGGTGCTGTTGGGCAGCCAGGTATAGGGTTCCCTGGGCCTCCAGGACCCAAAGGTAAGATAAAGTTACCCATCTAACACTGCTGGTATAACTGGGGTGTAGATGGAGGCACACGCTGTCATCCACCCACGGCAGCATGAGATTTGGGAGGTGCAACTGAAGACCTTCCCTTATGGAAGTCCACAAGCACCACAATAAACATACTTTCAACACACGCTTGCTTTGCTTTGTGCAGTGATGTATAGATACAGTGTCAAAGCTACTGCCAGCATATAAAATGATATAGTGCAACATCTTACATTGCAGCAGCGGAGGTTGCTGAGAGACGAGATGACCTTTCTGAGAGATGAAGCACAGTGTGTGGTTGGTCAAAAAAAACGTGCTGATATATTTTTGAGCCAGAGATAGCAGCTCTGGTTTGGTTAGAACACCAGCTTGTTCATAACCTTAATCTTCCCTGCATGGCCATTGTCAAGAGTATGCACATCGCTTAGAGGGAGTCTAAATGTTTTGTATTTTGGGAAGATGTACTTAAGAGTACTTTTGCTAATTTAGAACTAGATGACTGAGCTTTCAGGAGCCACCTAAACCCCCAAAGTTCTTGTGTGTCTTCATTATTATTTCATTTATTATGATTTCACACACCAATGAACTGGAAGGATCAGGAAGACGTAACAAGGAGAAAAGGCAAATTTTTACCTGTGACCACCTCCAGTTCCTCCAAGATTGGTGTGGGATGTGCCTGAACAGAAGATGCCTGTTGCATCTGGAAAAGTATTGCTGTATGCTCTTCGATGCCAGCAAGAAAGAAATGACATATCAAATATATTTCTTTCAAGGACCCTTCCTTGAATTCAGCTCTACCTGGGGCTTAGCCTAAAAGCTGGATTTTCCACTCCCTGAGACCTTTGCCTGCGAGGGAAGCTTCATCTCAGTTTATTGAGCGTGTACTGGTGTTGAGTGAATGGAGGATGTGAACAGTTAGAGGCTTGAAGAAACAGCAGAGGACGCTTGCAGGCAGAGACAGTAATGATGTGAGTTTTGGTTTGTTTTGTTTTAAAGGTTTTCAAGGTCAGCCTGGCTCGCCTGGACTTCCGGGGACTCCAGGAACCCCTGGCCTGGATGGCTTACCAGGTGTACCGGGTTTACAAGGTCAAAAAGTAGGTGTCAGCTACTGGTACTGTTATTTGTGATTGCCTGTGCTAACAGGAATGCATGTAAAGAACCTGCTCTTAAAAAGAACCCCAAAACTGGCCAAACTCTCCTTCTTACATTTCCTACTATGCACACAAATGAACAGAGTAGATGGATGAATGCTTGATATTAACACTAAAGGGCTTACGCCTCTCCCCTGAAGTCACGCATAGTGCTCTGCCTCTGATTGATTTAAATGGTCAGTAAATGAATTCTTGATTTTGATATGTTGATTCCTAATCTGTTATGTTTCTTTGACTAGGGTGAACCTGGTGTAGGTCTCCCTGGCCCTAAGGGATTGCCAGGTCCCCCAGGCCCAGCTGGCATCCCTGGAGAAAAGGGAAGTCCAGGCCTGCCTGGCTTACGCGGTGAGCAAGGCTTTCCAGGCATACCTGGACAGCAAGGATTCAGAGGTAACGTTGCCAGAAATATATTCAGATCTGTATTTCTATTTGTTTTAAAGTCACTCACTCATAGATGCAGCAAAAAGTTTATTCACCACTGAGATATCCTGCTGATACCTCCCCTTTTTCCTTCTCATTGTTTTCTCCTACCAACCACCACTAACAAGTGCTAGCAGCAAAGAGCAGCCCTTCCTCCAAGCCCAGGCAGGAGGCAGTACAGGCTCAAATGATGTCCTGCTGGCCAAGTGCTTCCAAAGCACCTTGTCTAGCATCTTCAGCACAAAGATTTCAAATGACATCGGAGGACACTGGGTCTATGTCTCTGTCTCCCCACAGGCGACCCTGGCCTCCCAGGACTGCAAGGCTTGCAGGGCCCTCCGGGCGCACCGGGGCTGGGCCCGCCGGGATCGCCGGGACCCGCAGGACAGCCAGGACCACAGGGACCGCCAGGTGAGGGGAGAATACTCCATAGGAGTGGACTTTTGGCATAAGTGGATATTGCCATTGGTAAAAGCGTTGCTCCTGAACTGTTATGTGGTGTGAGGTTGGGGGGTGCATGATGGGCATGTTGGTGGGCTGTGTCGTGGTTTAAGCCCAGCCGGCAGCTTGGAACCACGCAGCCGCTCGCTCACTCCCCCCTTCTTCCTTCCTCCCCCCGCTCCCGGAGGGATGGGGAGGAGAATCAGAGGAACGTAACTCCCACGGGTTGAGATAACAGCACTCCAGTAACTAAGGTATAATACAAACCACTACTGCTACCAATAATAATGGTAAGGGGAATAACAAGGGAAGGGGACACACCCCCCCCCCCCCCGCCGACCGATACCCAGCTTGACCCGAGCAGCGATCTGGGTCTTCCGGGTAACTCCCCCCAGTTTCTATACTGGGCATGACATGCTGTGGTATGGAATACCCCTTTGGCCAGTTTGGGTCAGGTGTCCTGTCTCTGCTTCCTCCCGGCTTCCCCTCCTCCCTGGCAGAGCATGAGACTGAGAAAGTCCTTGGTCAGAGTAAATATTACTGAGCAACAACTAAAACCATCGATGTTATCAGCATTGTTCCCAGACTGAAAGTCAAAAAACACAGCCCTGCACCAGCTACTAAGAACGAGAAAAAATGACTGCTATAGCTGAACCCAGGACAGCTGCCTCTATCTGATCCAAAACACAGGGCAAGGCCTCCAGGGAATGCCTGCCGTTTTGTTTGGTCTCCTCAGGTCATTGGTAGGTAATATATATGCAGTTAGAAAATGAGGACTGTTTATGCTGTCTGCCTTTGAGTCTTCATTCTTCATGCCATGTAATTTCTGAACTGCAGGTGGACATTATCAGATATTCTTGTTAACCATGTTCCCCATGCTCTGTCAAGGACTAATGTGTATCTTCTTTTTTCCCTAGGATTTCCTGGAATAAAAGGAGAAAGAGGCTTCCCTGGTATCCCAGGTCTAGATATGCCAGGACCAAAAGGGGATAAAGGTGGCCCAGGCCAGCCTGGAGTACCAGGGTCTGTGGGGTTACCCGGCCTGCCAGGTCCACAGGGGGCCATTGGACTGAAAGGATCAGCAGGTAAACAACTTTTACCTCGGAAAACATCATCTTTGACTACTCTTTTATTAAGTTTTGGGATCATGCCCTTTCACTCAGTCAGGAATTGATCCATCAAAGAGCCCAAGCCTGGAAAAGCACACAGGCTGACGTCAGTAAAGCAGCTCTGTGCACGTATAATTGAACTGCTGTTCAGCTCCTTTGGTGGGTCAAATCCATTGACTTGAAGGAACTAGCTGTTAGCCTGTAATAATGAAAGAGGATTATTCTGCACTGTTTCAGTGGCAGAATGTGGTTTTAATAATGCCTTTCTTAATGACGGCATTGTTTACTGTAATAGGAAGTTTTAAGAATCTATCAAAAAAACATTACAAATGGTTTTATTCTGGTTTTCATGACACTATTTTTTTGTTGTTTTCTCTATCAGGCTGTTTTAAATTAATCATCTTCTTTGTCCCGTTTTTCCTTAAGTAGTGCAATTCCTGTTTCTTCTACTTCCTTACGCTGCATGCTTTATTTCTGTTACTCATGCTTTTACTTTGGTTTCAGGACCCAAAGGAGAAATGGGAGTTATGGGAACTCCTGGATTGCCAGGAACTCCTGGACCAGTTGGAGATCGAGGGTTGCCTGGTGAAAAAGGTAAGGGAGAGATTTTCTAAAAATCAAAATTGTAAAATCCAGTTCTCCTGGCAGAAGACAAGTCTGGAAATAACCAAATATAAGGAGTATGCTTGGCCTAAGGAATGTTTTACGTTGAGTAACTTCCCTGTAAGTTAGAAATAGTGTAAATTAGAAAGCCATATCCTACAAGCAGTCATGTATTTGGGCACCGAGCCATGAATTTTGACCCAGTCTTCAACAGTTTAAGGGTTGTTGAACTTAGGCACTAGGATGCTACAGATATTACTCCAAGAAAAGCAATGTATTTGAAATTATAAGAAGCCAGAAGGAAGGTCTTATTTAAATCCTTCAAATAATCACAGAATTATAGAATGGTTTGGGTTGGAAGGGATCTTAAAGATCATCTAGTTCCAACCCCCTGCCATGTGCAGGGACACCTTCCACTAGACCAGGTTGCTCCAAGCCCCATCCAACCTGCCTTGAACACTGCCCAGGATGGGGCAGCCACAGCTTCTCTGGGAAACCTGTGCCAGTGTCTCACCACCCTCACAGTGAAGAAGTTTTTCCTAATGTCTAATCTAAATCTCCCCTCTGTCAGCTTAAAGCCATTCCCCCCATCCTGTCAGTACATGCCTTTATAAAACGTCCCTCTCCAGATTTCTTGTATGCCTCCTTTAGGTACTGGAACACTGTATTACTGCTAACCTCCTACCTCTGTTGTTTTCAGTCTAAAATTAATGACCGTGAGGCAAGAAAAAATATGTCAACTTTTTTTGACAGTGAAGTCCTGGTATAAAAATCTTGATATGAGATAAATGAGATGTTCCAGAGCATGGTGTTCAGTGCTCAAAATATGAATGAATAGCTAATTTAATTTGTTGATGTCTACTGAATATTTTTTTATTTATAAGTTTTATATGCCACTATAATATTCTGTGCTATCCCTTTACAGGTAGCCAAGGTTTCAAAGGTGTAGTTGGACCACAGGGTGATCCTGGTGTCAAAGGAGATAAAGGCGAAGCCGGTCTCCCAGGGAAACCTGGAACGATGGACACCATGGATATGGTTAGTCTCAAAGGCCAAAAGGGAGATCAAGGAGAAAAAGGTAACTTTAGTTTCTAACTGTGGATAAGTGTAATCAACACTTATATACTGTTAAGCAGCAATGCTTTGAGTTCAGTTGTATTTTGGTTTTTGAAATAAGATTGAAGTATTTTACACAGCAAATGCAGGTACATTTCTGGTATCTTTCAACTCCATTGAAATGAAGATTAATCACAGACGGAAAGGATTTTGGTTGCATGGAAGAAGTTCCATTTGCCCTTGTAAAATCCATTTTACCTCTTTCATCTGAAGACGCTCTTAAAAGAAAGGAAATTTTAAAAGTAGAAACTAGAGCTTACCAGAAGAGAAAAGCTGTCTTTCATGTAAACATATAGTGGAAACACTGTTGTGGCCATGAAGACCAACTGATACTGTAGGAAAAAGTGGGTTGCCTTTTTTGGCAGACATGGTTTTTTTGTGACCTCAAGAAATTTCAGAGAAGACACACCATATGCCACTGATACCAAAAGATCAACTTATGTCAATTTAGAAACATCTGGAAATGTGCAGGAGAAAGACAATCAATTTTCTATTTAGAAACTTAATGATGGTAGAGATATTAGGGGGTTTTAGACAATGCGTTCCTCTTGGACTTTATTTTTACTGTTACATGAAAATTTAGTTGTTTAAGATTATTCTCTCTTGTTTTTCCTTTCAAAGAAAAAAATAGTGTGTATTTTATATATTTTTATTATTTTTCCCCTTTATATTCTGTTTACTTTTTATTAAAAAAAACCCTATAAGAGTTTTTAAATAAATGATAACTGTTTTAGTTAAAATAGAAGTGTAGGGCTTAGAAGGGAGCTACTGAGATCATGTAGTTTTCCATTTCCCTCAACTAGATCCTTCAGCCTTTCATTATATCTCATGTTTTCTGAAATCATTATCATTCTTGTTACCCTTTCTGTCTTCTTCCCAGTTTGGCTGCATCCTTGTTAGAGTGCACTTTGCTAAAATAAGTAAAGTACCTCAATTTGGGTCATGCTAGAATTAAATTTTCCTTTCTTGAAACAACAGCTAACTCAGTTTGTGATTAGTTATACTCCTTAGTCCTTTACTTCTGGACTGGTGCCTATGGAATTGTTTTTTATTTGGATGCATGCTTTTGACTTCTTATCACATGTGGTGTATTACATTTTTTGAATTTCATGATACTGATTTCAACCTTTACTCCAACTCTTCTGCAGTCTAATTCTGTCCTCTTTTTAAGTCTTTCCAGTTTAGTGTCATCTGTACATTTAATCAATTTATTCTCCATTGGGCCCTGGACAAAGCACTTGAGACTCCTTTTCTGTTTGACAGTGATTCACCAATAACTATACTATGTTATATCTGAACTGTGGGAACAGGGTGGTTTCCTAGGCTATATACCTCTTAAGTCCATCTCCTAACTACTTGTCAGAATTAGACCTGGGCTCATGTGTCCTGGTTGGGTCTCAGAGAAACCTGGGCATGTGGATAGGCAGTGCCTCCCAGCTTGGACACCCTTGGACCGCAAGGGAGCACAGGAGCAGGTGTGGGCTGCATCTGTCTCTACACTGAGGTGTGGCTTCTAAGAGCACTTTTGTATCTGATGAGGCTCCCAGCCTATAAAGATTTCATCTAGATTAATTTTCTCATTTGTTCCTGATCTTGATATATATGGTTGTATAAAAAGCTTTAAACCAAATCCACACTGGTTGTTTTTCATTACTTTCTTATCTACTGCTGGCCTGAAGGTTAACTGATTGATAATTAGTTTTATTTTCTTTCCAGAAATCCAAATTAGGCTACATGGTTACATGCATATAAAGAAGCCTTTGCTGAGAAATTCAAATGCTTGATTTCTTTTGTTTCTAACTTCATCTCTCCAGCACTAATAATGAACACTTACAAATGTGTATGCTCTACCTTTTCCTGACCACACACATTCTAGAGATTGGCCTGGCTCACACAGGCTGGAAGTTTAATTTCCAAACAGGCCCCAGCCTCCAATTTCTGCTGTTATTCTGCCCATCTCATCCTCTTCAAACCAAAGATACTTAGTACCACTAGAGAAGAATAATCTAGTTATTCTCTATGACTTTATGATCTGCCTTCATCTCTCTAGGCATGAGTATCACAGTAATGTTTTAAAAAGCTTCTAAAATACTAACTGTGCAGAAAAGACAGTATTTTTATGGAAGATTATCAGTGATGTTTAATGAAAAAAAAAAAAGAAAAGGGTTTTGGACATCTTGGGACCTTTTGAATTAAATCTGCTTCCTTAAAAACATTTGGTGAACTATTTTCAGTAACCTATTGCCCTCTACCTATAAGTGACACTAACAGAAAGGATTATGATCAAAAAGCATGGACCTTAAACCTGGATAAAAGGCACACTACAGAATAAGAGGTGAAGCCTTCTGGAATGATGAAGATGCTTTAACACTAGACAGAGCATTAGATAGGAAACAGCAAATTTCTGGCTGTGAAGCGGTTGCTTACACGTATCTTTTTAGGCAGCGGAACAGCCAAATCAATAATTTCTGTTAACACCTGAGTCTGGCACTTCTGAAGTAACTCATTAATCTAACTCAAACACATGTTCAGTTGCAATTTCATTTAAAGACATAACTTGCCTTGTAATGTGGACAGACACCTATACAATTGTAATAGTTCACAGCCTTTCCTCAGCACTGGTTTAGTAACTGGAACGTTGTGTTTTACTCTAAGCTTGAATTCAGCCATTTCCTTGTTCAGCAGAAGGAAGCAACAGTGATCAAAAAACAACTGGAAGGACTGTTATGTGGTAGATTTTGGTAAAACTGATCTCACTGTGTTTGTTTTCTTGGTGTCCAGGAGACCATGGAGCAACAGGAGAAAAAGGATTACGTGGGGAATATGGAGAACCAGGAATTCCAGGGAAGGATGGTGAACCTGGTACTCCGGGACAGCCAGGTATGTCTGAAGCTAGCAATAGAGATTGTTCATCAGGTATTTGAAACCTCATTAATTAATGGGACTCTTAATTTCTCTGCTGTCCGTAGGACCAAAAGGTGATCAGGGCCCCCCAGGATTCCCAGGGGATCCAGGAGTTCCGGGACAAAAAGGATCAGTTGGTGAAATGGGTTTGCCAGGTACTGACTGCTGGGAATTTCCTGCTATTGTTTTCCACAAATTAATATAGAACATTTTGAGACCTGTATAGAATATTTGTTGGAGTAGATCTACTAAATGGTTGCACTACTTGCAGTATCTGAACTTTAGACTTTTGGGACATTGCTTTTTCAGTCCTATTGTGGTATACAAGTAATAGGATGGTTTCCTAAGTTTCTACATGAAAATCATTTAGCTATACGTGTAGGATTTGTGTATTTGTTTCAGGCAGGCAGTTTTTCAAGTAATATCTGTTTTTCTGTCTCTGTCTCTGCCTCTGCTAGTACGTGAACTGCATTAAGCTTCTTGTGTTATTTTCCACCTTCTAAAATGTTAGGTGTGTTGCTGTATACTGCCTGTTAACTACAAACTGTAGTGGTCTAGGAAGAGTGTCGTTGTGAAGGGGATTGGTAAAAAATAGAATAGAGAAGAACCTATATCTCATCATGGAAACGTGGTGTCTATTCAGATGGTCTTGTGCCTAGATATTTAGGAAGTCAAAGGTGGAAGACTGAAAAGGTAAATTGGGGCAGAAAAATTTGCTACAGCGGAGTTCCTTTGTCACTGTGGTCCTATTAGAAATTCTTCAAATCAACATAAACTTTTATTCAGATCTTATTTTTAGGAAGAGCTCTGTTTACTCTGAATCCAAGATAATGACCTTCTTTTATGAGGAGAGTTTATCTTCCCATAAAAAGTCCCATTTACAGAGCAAATCTCAAAAGTTAATTTACTACCTATTTTTAGTGAGTTACATTGCTTTTCTACCTCTGAATAGCTAAGGCAACACTCAAGAATCATTGTCAGCACTGCTAAGGTACCGTTAGTTCTGATACACCCATTTTTCCTTTTTTCCTACTAGGAACACCTGGAGAAAAGGGTCTGCCAGGAGTACCAGGTTCACCAGGCACACCAGGGTTCCCTGGGCAAAAAGGTGAAAAAGGAGACAAAGGAGCACCAGGTTTTCCTGGAATTGGCTTTCCAGGGTCTCCTGGTGAAAAGGTATTTATACCCCTAAGGATTTAATTGTCTGTCTCTACCAAATACCTTATTTGGAAAGATGCTGTTGGTCTTTAAGCTTTTTTATTTTATTTTCTGATATGCTTATTTAAATACCTGATGAGAAACTTGAAAGGTGTGCATATGTGGAGGTTTAGATGCATTCTATTTGTTGGGACCACTATCTCCAAGGTTCTTACTTATTCTGTCTCTTCAGAATAGGCTAATTTACAGTGCTAGAAATGTGGGTGAGGGGAAGAACTTTTTAAAAATGCTAAGTAAATAAAGTGAAAAGGGCTCTTAACAGAGCAAATAATCACACTGAAATAGTGTTTCTCTACTTCTGCAGAAATACTGGAAAGCTGAAAAGAACTCTAAAATGCTCAGATATTACTGAAAAGACAACTGTATTAATACTGTCCCTAAAGTTAATCTAATCTCTAATACTATTCTAATAGGATTCCCATTTGTTTCACATTCCTTTTCTTAGCTATATAATGGCGCTAATTGTGAAATTATGAGTAATAATTGTAAAAATAAAACTAATCTGGTGGCAGACTTGCTGAATACCTAAAGATTGTTTTGAACTGAACCCAGGACAGTAAGTTAAAAGGCTAATTTGGAAGAGACTTTGTAAAAACTGTTGTAAAAATTCGTAGAAAAATATTCATTTTCATGACTGGTATGTAAGTATTAAGCAGTTGCTATGAAAGTCAGTAATTTCATGCCAAATTTAATCCTAAATTACTTTGTTTCTAAATGGGAAAAAAAAATCTTTATACGTCTGATGGATAAGACAGGTGACATATACCATTGCAAACAGAAAAAGCTGTTTCATAATCAATGTGTGGATTTTATAATGTGTGCTGCTTCTTCTAGGGAGAACCAGGACGAACGGGTAGTCCAGGTTTATCTGGAGATAAGGGTGAAAAGGGTAGTGCAGGAATTCCTGGAATGCCGGGTGCTCCAGGTCCCAAAGGATCCCCTGGCATCGCAGGATTTCCAGGCAAGTCTTTACACTTTAATAAAACATAAATTGCAGTGAAAATTGAATGTGAAACTTATACCAAATATCCTGCATATAAACCCATGTCTTCTTCCTTTCTTTAGGAAGCCCCGGCCGCCATGGAGATAAGGGTGAAAAGGGACTTCCTGGTTTAAGTGGCATTCCAGGTTTAAAAGGAGAACCAGGTAGAAAAGAAGTATAAAACACCAAATGCTACTTAAAATTTTTTTCACCTCCAGCTAAAACAAATACGGTGGTATTCTACATTTGTTTTAGCTCAGGTATTTCCTGCTACATTTGTTCATGTCATGTACAAAAAAAGACAGTGCTGTTTCTCAGCTAAATCTGAGTCAGTGTAGTATGGGACTATACTTCTTTTACACTGTTTGTAGAAGAGATTTTACCACCTTCCTCAACACTGGTTGTTGCTATAGCCATTAGTTCTGTTGTTTCTGAGTTAATTTAAAAACAATAAAGTTGATCCACAGGCCTAAACCTCAATCACGACATTAACATCGTTCAACAGATGTTAAAGAGGAATTAAGTCCATTGCTGTTATGAATATAACAACATTGTTGAACTTGGAGTCTTATGTTCCTAGTTTACTGGCTGCAGGACACATCATCTCATTGGACAATGGGCTGTGCTATTCACAAGTCTTTGCTGGAGTTCCTGCGCTTTAAACTCACTGAATTTCATTGTAATTAGCTATGTCAAAATCTGTAATACTTGATCCCTGTCTCACACTGATTTAATTCAGAAGTAACCTCAGAGAAAATCTGAAATCATCATGCTACTTCTGCTTGATCTCTGTGGGAGCAAAAGAATAAGTGAAGCTTTTCTTTAGAAGGAATAAAGGTGTAATAGAGAGTCTGATGAAGGTGAAATGAAAGTGGGAAACTTTTTTTTCAGGTGAACCTGGCCTTCCGGGTCCTGCTGGTTCCATTGGACAGAAGGGTGAACCAGGTTATGATGGGATTCCAGGTGCAGCTGGTGCAAAGGGTGAACAAGGTACTGTGATTATAGTGTTAAGTTTATGGGGTTTGAAAATGCACTAAGATAGGCTACACAAGAGTAGCTGGTAGAGGGGTGTGCTGGGTTTGAGGTACTTTGAATGGAATCTTAGAAAATAAAGTTAGTATGGTGTCTTGCAGGTTACTATCATCCACCGTGGTAAAGATGATCATTTAGATGAGCAACTGTATTTGATCAGTGTAATCTTGAAAGAATTTATTTCACAAAAGCTGGCAATACTTCAAAGAATTGGCATGTTTTGGAATTAATTTCAGTCTGCAACTTAGCTGTGAAATAATGGAGCAGGCTTGCCTTTTCTTATGGTAGAGTTTTCAGTCATACAAGACCCATTTTCCTAGGTACAATATCAATACATAAGCAAGATAGTCTCTGCACTGAAGAACTTTTGCATAAATCATTTATTTAGATTTTATACTTGCTTAATAGAATTTTGTTCATTACATATTAAATTTAAGTCTATCCCATCTTCTAATTTTTTTCTGCTTCTCTATTCCAGGTGTTCCAGGTAGAGGACTTCCAGGATTTCCCGGTGCAAAGGGAGATAAAGGTAAAACATTTTTTTAAACAAGTAGCAAACCTCCCTCACAACATACTATAAACAGACTTCTGTAGTTCAGACATACCTTCTACTTCATTCTTTCACACGCTATACCTTTTCAGAGCAGGCAGAAACTCTGAGAGGCTTAAATACTAATTTCTGTTACAGTGGCAGCATCTTGGACATGAGTTAGCTATGCTCTAAAATAGGTAATTATTCATAGTGTGGAGTTTACTGCAAGCTGTGCTGTGATGAGGTAATATAAATAACTCTTGTATTTGTGTGCTGTGCTTTGACTCCAAGTATTCCTGGTTTTGTACTAATTTTGCAAGAATCAAAGTCTAATGAGGCTCTCTGCACCAGACAGCTAAAGATAATAGTTTCATGGCCGGGATACTGCAGTAACTTTTTACCTGAGTCTGTTGTGCAGCCCAGATGCTATTTTATTCATTACTAAAACAGTTATGCTATATAGCTTAGTATAGCATGTCTAAGCTATGCACAGGAGCATGGTGCAGAGGTGCAAAAGATAGCAGAGACCTGATGAGATCTTACTGAAAATTGTTACTACGTGGACTCTGGACTTACTAGCTATCACAATTTCAAGACCACTTGTGGTATTTGCAAAGTGTGTCACTATACTGTGGCAGCTCGATCGGCATGAGTTAGTGTTTGTTCAAGGTGTCTGTAATGCACCATGCTCCATTTGATGAAATAAGTATGTCCTAGACACTGGGCTGCAATATCAAAAGAAATTGTTTATAGAAATATCAAGCTGCTAGTGATAAAGGAAATTATGATTAAAGAGTTTTCAATTTTTAAAATCCAGAAAACAAAAAAGATTCAACTAGTCCATCTATGAAATAAACATGGCATGGCAGATTTTTAATAACTTACACAGCTTGAAATTCCAATGCCCTACCTCAGTCATTCTTCCCATAAATACAGGAAACTTGTGGGGACAATCAGAAGTGGTAAACCAGAATTTTATTTACCATCTTAGAGCAATTAACAGTCATTAATTACTGAGAAAGCCCTAACGTTAGAGAACTTAAGTAGATTTTCTAATCATAGCTCAGTAAGGCATGTGGAATGCTAGATTATAAGAGCACTTTTCTCACCTTATCCATCGTATTTTGTCAGCACAGCTCATTTAAAAATATCTGAGTTTAAAGTAAATAGATATACAGCTGTCATCATTTGTGTTCCAAATGTATTGTACATCCAAAGAAGTAAGTCCAGGATTTAAAGTCCCTGTTCTGTTTAGGCAAAAAGCCAGGGATATTGTTCCTTATACATTTTATTTCTCTTATTATTGTACTTACATCAGCTAATCTATATTATTCTTACTCAATCATGGACTGAATTGCAAATGTTAACCACTTGTGCAAGCCTTAAAGTAAGTACTAAGTGTCTAAATCTAGATGTTAGTAAAAAGAACATTCTGTTTTTCTCCAGGAGCAAGTCCTTTTGTGCTTAGTCAAGGAAAACATCCACTACTCAGCTATGACAATAATAACTGTAATGGAGTAAGGGTTTGAGGGCTTTATATTCCTTGCGGAAAGACTGACAGAGAGATGCTGAATGTTCATCTATTTTTAGAGTGGTTTAAAATAGTCAGTGATCGGTTTAGCTAAGAAAAGATGTCAGTCAGACTAGTCTTGTTCTTATACTTTATGTCATAAAGTGGGAAATAATTTCCTAAAGTTTTGCATTTTTATACAAATGTATAGAGGCAAGGTCAATACTTTCTTAAGGAATAAAGCTTACTGTGAGTGGATAATAAGGCCGAAGGTTTCGGTAATTGTCATCCTTTCTCTAATCATGTTCTATTTGTGGGTTGTTTGGGTTTTTTTTCAAATCTTAGGTGCAAAAGGTGATGTGGGCTTTCCAGGATCCCCAGGAAGTCCAGGGATCCCAGGCCTGAAAGGAGAACCAGGATATGCAGGTCCACCAGGCCCTAAGGGCAGCCAAGGTTTTCCTGGACTACCAGGAAGTGCAATTGAGGGCCCTAAAGGAGACAGAGGACCCCAAGGCCAACCTGGCCTTCCAGGTAATTCTTTAATCTTTGGTGTTAATGTACTGCTGTTAATCATAGCTCAACTAATTAATTAATAATATAGTCAATAATGCATATCTTTGTTATATCCTCTTCTCAGAGGTCAGAGAAAAGCTCCCCTTCATAGGCAGCTTGGCATTATGTCCTAGAACAGGCTGATTTCATGTCCTTAGGCAGTTGGTTTTGTCCAGAAGTCTTTCTAATGCTGAGAAGTGTGCTTTCCATTTCCATGTTTCCCTCTGGACTTTATTTACAGTTTTAAGGCTTCCATAGCTGTATGTTCCTATGTTCTGGAGTGTTAACGTGTTTAAAAACAGCCCAGTGTGGCCTTATCTTGACAGCGAATGGCGCTGTACTGGAGGTTAAGGAGGAGAGTAGAGAAGAGCTGCAGTGTGTCTCTACCACTTTCATACCTGAGAACATACCATCTGTTTTACACATACAGAAAACTCTCAAGTATCTTCTGTCAGCCACAGGCTGATAAGTGATGGAATGGGGGTCATATGGACATCACTGCAACAGATTCTCCTTCTTATTTTCCTGAAATGTTGTCATGATAATTACTTTTATTCTGCCCATCTGTAGACTGAGACAGCTTGTCCTTCATCAGGTACTGCTCTGAATGAATTTTGCCACTAAATAGTCTCTTCTTCTGGGTTGTAGGTTTACCAGGTCCAACAGGGCCACCAGGACCCCCAGGTCTGAAAGGGGCCAAAGGAGAGCAGGGGAGCAATGGCTGGCCTGGGACTCCTGGGGGTCCAGGAGTCAAAGGTGATCCAGGTTTTCAGGGACTGCCAGTAAGTCACTTTCAGTACACTCCAGATTTTCTGAAAGCTGGTTCTTATAATTAATGGATATATTAATCATAGATGCTTCATATTCAAAATAATGATACTTTATGCTCAAAGTGCCTTTGGGACTCCCTGCTGACGATGTAAAGTCAGTCTGAAAACATTTCAATTCTCTCCTTTTAAAGGCTGTTTACCAATAAGCCCCAGTGAGCTAATGAACTTATTAGAAATTTATAGATAGTGAGTGGTAACATACAACACCCAGAATATAATTTACAGTGTATTAACAGTACAGAACGGCCACAGCACATCCATAAATCCTGCAAATGCATTAGTAGTTAATTTTAAAGGTTGCATATTTCACGATAAATTGCCTTCTGAAAATACCAGGATTGTTTGGTTTTGTTATGAAACCTTTCAAATAAAGTGCACTTTCAGTACTGTCAGTGATGAAATATAGCTGCTGATTTAGAAATACAAACAGGCAATGCTATTAATACATTGTTGGCATATATTATTCATTTTCCCTCGTCTAAACCAGTCCCTTTAGTGTATATTAGGGAGAATAAAGTAGAATAGGACAGTTGCCTAGAATAGTTGGCCTTCTATATTCTTTCACTCAGACTGTCTGCTGTCTTTTTCCACGCTGAAAAATACGGTCTATATTTTAACTTTTAATTTCCTCTTTCCTACTAAGAAAATAATAACATTTATGGAAGAAGGCATAAGAAAGTAGGCAGATGTAACTCAACAATTCCTAGTGTACAAGAAGAAGGAAGGCTCAGGAATAAGGTTCTGATGTGAAAGCAAGATACTGATAATGGACTTAAAATGTCCACATTATTCTTGATAATGCAAAGATCTACTACATCCTTTTCTGCATCCAGAGTCACTTCACGGAGACATTAAGGATTTGATTCAGTGTTCTAACACTAGATCTTGGCTGTATCTTTTTATCTTTGAGACCATACCATACCATCTTTGAAGGTAGTAAGTTTCAAAATAACATTCCAGTATATTTCCCGTTTTAAGAATTTGCAGTGCTTCTGCAGAGAGCCTACTTTCTATATGCCAGAAAATTCTAAAGTTTTCACAGGTTGTTATTCCAGTCCAAGACTGTTTGTTTCTGATGAATGGGAAATGTCAAAGGATTTTGATTCTGTGCTTTCAGTCAGAAGAAAATGCTTTACTATCCTTGTGCCACAATGTATCGGATTATTAAATTAGTGTGAAATGCTCCAGTGAGAGTTATTTCAATATTAAACTTCCTCTGGTGATACATACTAAGATGCTTTTCTAATGTCTTCATGTTCCCCAACGTGACAGGCTCCTGCCTGGTTACAGTTCATTCGCTCATACTGGTCTCCAGGTACATGGTAACCTATATCACAGAGGAGATTTTATTACAAGATGGGTGACACAGCCTATCCAAAAATCCAATAAAGAAAAAGTGAATGTGGAAATCAGAGCATGTAATACAAATCCCGTGGGGTTTTCTGTGCATTTTAAACTTGAAATGAGAAATGAAATATTTTCATAATTTTAATGAACTGAAATAGTTTTATTTTGTTTGAAACAGGTCCAAAACAAAATGTTGTTTGCCAGGCTATCTCTGGTGGGGAAAAAAAAAGTTTAAGAATCTGCATACTGTTGTGGAAAATGTATTTTGATGGAAAGCTTCCAATAAACTTCTCTTATAAATAATTACCTTATATAGTTATAACCTAAAAAAAAAATTATTAAAAAAACCCTCTTATAGTGAAATTCTCTGACTCATGACTGTCTTCTGAATGAATGTTAGCCCTCCTGTTTTATGCTATGGAAGTTCACATGTTATGATACAAAGAGAGGGCCATTTCTTTAAACAGTCCTGCATATCATGACTATATGGCTGAAGGGAACTAGGGAACCGTACCTCATTAATACCTCTCTTAACCACCCCAATAGTAATAGTCTCATTACTGGCATCCATTTTTGAGCAAGTTTTCTCTTCTCCCTTTATAGTCAATGGAAAGAATTAGAAGTTTGTAGGGAGCCATTCTTCTCACCTTAATATAAACATCTAACTTATATCAAATGAAAAATCACTCTTCTGTGTGTCTACCCTATTGATCTCCAAATATGATGAGATGAATCCTGCCATTGGTGTTATTTTTCACCGAGTACTCATTTCACATTTCCAATCTCTGATCAGTAGGTTACTTAGCAAAGGGATTTTGTATCTTTCCTCCACCCGTGTTCACATTTTCTTAGATAGACAGATTAGATATTTTATTAGATAACCTATTTTATAGACTGTCACTGCCATTTTGCTTCAGCCAGGGAGAAACTCTAAACTATACTTACAAGGTTTTTGCAACAGACAAAAGAAGAAAAGGAAATTGACAGTCAAATAACTATTTACAGTGTCTTTTGAAATATGGGCTTGGTTTTCCTTGAAGTGAGGCTATAGTGAACTTGTTACCATTAATTTTGGGAGAGCAGTTTATAATAGTGAAGGCAGAAGGAAGAGTTCACATTGTGTTTGAAGCGTTTAAGTCCTTGTACATTTTAGCCCTGTCAAGAAGTAAAAATCTTCAGAGGATTATAAATTGTTGAGCACATTTCATTTCATTTCATTCCACATGTGAAAGCAGAAGTTTTCAAGTCTGCTATGATCTAGAATGACCCCATTCAATTATCTGACTAGCCACTGCCTTGTGGGGCTGCACTGAAATTAGTATTTGCTGAGCTTTGTGCTTACTGATGTTTTTCACGACAATATATATAGTCTGTGGTTGGGAACCTTTTTATTAGCTATACTGTTAGTGAGACCTTATTCTGAACTAGTATCTTTGTAAGGCAAAAAATAGGTTAGTAAGAACAAGGTGTCATACTTGTTCCTGCAAGAGAAGCTTCTTATCCAGTCATGGTAGAGAATAACCATTCCTTACACTTAATGGCTTTTCACTCATATTAAATGTGCTTTTTATAGATTTCTGAAAATATCCAGACTATTTGAGTCATATCATAATAGTGTAGGATAACTATATTTAACATTTTCTTTTATACAGGGTAGTCCTGGTTTACCAGGAGATATTGGTCAAAAGGGTGATCTGGGACCTCCAGGAGTTCCAGGTGTTCCAGGTGAGAAGAAAATTTACCATATTCCTAAAACGTATGCAAAGATGTCACTTTCATATCCTTCCTCTCTCAAAAAAAGATGCTCAAAGAATATTGACTCTGTGTTACAAATTACTGAAACAGGACATTGAAAACTGCATGAAAAAGCATACGAGAACATGGAGATTTTTCTCAAGGTTTTTTGCTTTCTGCCTGGTGTCTTGCTTTGCTAGTTTTAAGTGTGTGCTTGTTTTAAAAGATGGATGTAAAATCAACGCTTAGACATTACCAGTCAAGAATCTTCAAGATTTTCTTAAGAGTTGGAGAAGCAAATATTGTAGCTATATTTGAGGAAACATGGGCTCAGTATGTCTACAGTATTGACTATATTGCTATTACTGTCACCATCATTTACATGAAAACACTGCATGTATAAAAAATGCAGTTACTAATAGAAAAAGAATTCTTATACTTTAAAGATACTATTAATTGCAGTAAGGTAGGTTTTGGTTTTAGCCATCATTTATTTGGTTACCTAGTTCTGTGTTTGTATCTTGTTCTTGCAAACAGTTAAAAAATACTTGTGCAAATAAAGTCATGGCCTTTACATGGTCATAGGGTGGTACGTGATTATTCTGCACATACCCTTCCAAATCAAGAATATATTGAATTTTCATGTAAATATTCCCTTTGACTTCAGGTCCAAAAGGATCTCCTGGATTCCCAGGCCTTAAGGGTGAGCGAGGTGACCAAGGTCTTCCTGGATCTAAAGGTATAATATGAAGACATGCTTTTTTCCCCCAGATGTTGCTAAAATGGTTATTTGTGACTAATAATGGTATCTCTCTCCCCCTTTTATTCAATGTAACAAACTAGAATATGAAACCACATATCTGGTATCAGCATCTGAATCATAGAGTCACAAAATGGTTTGGGTAGGAAGGGACTTTAAAGATCATCTAGTTCCATTCGCCTGCCGTAGGCAGGGACACCTCCCGCTAGACCAGGTTGCTCAGAGCTGCATCCAACCTGCCTTGAACACTTCCAGGCCTACAACGTCACACATTGCCAGCTCACAGCCAGTTTTTCTTCTATCCACAAGTTTTTCTCTGCAGGGCTGCTCTCAGTCCATTCATCCCCTAGTCTGTATTGATAATGAGGATTGCCCTGACCCACGTGCAGGACCTTGCACTTGGTGCTGATGAACTTCATGAGGTTCACACTGGCCTGCTTCTGAAGCATGTCAAGGTTCCACTGTGTGGCATCTCTTCCTTCTACCATATTGACTACACCACTCAGCTTGGTGTCATCTGCAGACATGCTGAGGAAACTCAGCAACCTGAAGTCTGGGCAGCTATTTCAGTCCTTGGGATGTCTGTTTGGATGGAGATGTCCACATAAATAGGCTACAGAGCTTCCGTTTGGGTTTCAGCTACGGCCTTGCAGTTGCCCGTGTAGACACCATTCTCATTCTGCAGGTCACAGTCTCCTTACAGTTCTTAGTAAAATAGTCCACTTTAAAAATGGTAATTCTTTTGAAAGATGTTATCCTTCTAATTGTAATTCTCTGGTGACCTCAAGCTTCTGGGTAGGTTTGCACAGCCATCATTTGGCATGACTGTCAGGGCTGCAGCCTCAGCCTGCTGTGGAGCAGAGCAGACAGCAGCCCAGTAACTGGCAAAGCGTGCAGCCCTTCTGAGCAAACTGCTGTCCAAACTGACAATGCCACCCCCAACAGATGCTGCTCCCTGTTTGCACACCCTGGTCACAGTGCTTCTTGTCAGATCTGCATCTGTGGGCATGCTCTGTTCTTCGTGGTGGGAGATGGGAATGTAGGAGGTAGCAATATGGTTTGCAGCAGCAGCATGTGCAGCTAATTAAGTGTTACCAGAGGCTTGTCCGTGGCAGAGGCCCAGCCTAGGCTGTTTCCCCCATTGTGCCTTGAACCCCATTGTCTTATACCATCAGTTAACTTTGGGTTTGGCTTCATAACAGGTATGACCCTACTCAAGTCACGTATAAGGTCTCGGACACATTGATACCTTGTAGCTATAGGCTTTGTCTATTCTCTGACTCTAAATGGCAATACAAAGTAACATTGTTTTCTCACTTTATTGTGCAATACTAAATATGTGCTGATTTCCTCTGTTAACTTTGAAGGTTTACAAGGTCCACCAGGCCCACCAGGTGCATTTCAGCTTGTTAAAGGTGATCCTGGTTTACCTGGCCCTGTAGGACCAGTTGGTCTCAAAGGATTCCCAGGACTTCCAGGTCCCAAAGGACAACAAGGTGAGAGTTTCAAACTTGCAATAGAAACACATTTTAAGTAATGTAAAAATAGACTGGTGGTAGGCTAGACATTAGAAGATTTTTGATATAATATTACATAGCTTTTTATAAGCCACTTAAATTGTGTCAGCGATGAGGAGGAGAGTCTTTCATTTTGAAGCTCATCCAAAAGAGTCCCAGGAACAGATGCCTTCCTAGTGATTTTCTTATAGGCTTTCACTCTGCGGTCATCACATCAGTATTGGAGATCACCAGTAAGCAGAATGACTGGCAACACACTGCTCATCCTTTCCCCAGAATGTATTTGTTAGGATATCTTCTGTCTTTATTGCTGAATCCAAGCTTAATTACTATCTGTCTCTGGGAGAAGACAAGCGTGAGGAAAACCGCTTTGATCTTGGAGTAGAAAGTGCTTCCTGAGGAAGCTTGTTCCATAGTCCTAGATTGCAGTTTTTATAAAGAAAAGGTGAACTGCAAAAATTAAACATGTTAGAAAACGAGTTTAAGAAAATAAATAAGAGAATGGAGCAAACAAATGAAATGCTGGCACAAGGACACATGTCCTTCAGAATGACAGGACATGGAGAATGGGAGTTCAGAGGTGTTCGTTAGCTAGTAAGATTGTAAGGAAAAGCTTTGTTCCTGATTGTTTTATGAGAAGATAATGGGGTATTACAGTGGAATATAATTAATATCTTGTTTCTATTTAATATAATAGAGAATGGAAGATTGCTTTTGAAGGTGGGCTTACAACTTTGCAGCTGCTTTCAATTAGGAAATAGATATGAAATCATCTCAGTGATTGAACACAGCATGGGTTTGCTTGTAAGGGATCTGTTGCTATTCTCTGTAGACAGTTCAATATGGCTATTTGAGTGACCAGGAAATGACAGCTGTGCCTCTCTAAAGCTTGTCAGGTGCCACAGAAGTTTTGGTATGGTGCTGATGATATTAACTTATTTTTCCCAAAGCCAGAGTTACTAAGTTTATGTAGGACTCAAAGCATCCCTAGAAATTGACAAAGGGAGGACATAATGTATGTCTGAAAACCTGTTTTGGAAGAAGCTAAGAGAATACTGCTTTTCCCACTGTTCATGACCCTACTTTTTTATGGTCTATTTTTGATTGAGTCATATGATAAGCAGAGAGGGAAGAGATTGCTGCCCTTCCTTTTCATATTCCAGGCAAACACTAGTTATTTTAGAAGCACACCCTCTGCTTACTTCTGTGTTTTTCTCTATTATAATCACTTTGCCTGCAGTAACCCGCATATGTGCTCTAGATATCGAAATACATGCACTGAATCTGCATGAGTTTAGTTTATGCCGAGGTGTGCCTGTGCTGTACTGAATAAAAAGGCAAAAAGTCAGAACTAATGGAAGTAATATCCAGTAATAACTATTCCTTGGTTTTCAACAGGAGTGACAGGACCTTCAGGTGTACCTGGACCACCTGGTAGTCCAGGGTTTGATGGTAAACCTGGGCAAAAAGGAGAAGCTGGTCCTTATGGTCCCCCAGGTAAGCCCATGAGTTCTTCAAAGACTTGATTCCTTCATAGAAAAATAACATAGGAGATTAGGTGTGAATGCATCTAATTTAACTTATTTAGTTATGTAGGCAGAGTACAGCTGTCTAAGAGATAAAAGAAGACTCTTTGTATTGTAGGGCCCAGAGGATTCCCTGGTCCACCTGGCCCTGAAGGTTTGCCTGGGGCTATGGGCCCACCAGGTGCACCATCTGTTGCTCATGGCTTCCTTGTTACCAGACACAGTCAAACCACTGAAGAACCAGCGTGTCCATTTGGAACAAGGCTGATTTACCATGGCTACTCCTTGCTTTATGTACAAGGCAATGAAAGAGCACATGGCCAAGATTTGGGTAAGTAGAGACCAGATTAGAATTCAGTTAGAATTCATTACAAACCAAATGTTTCTTTCATTTGTAGAACTGTATTGAACAAACCTGTGTTATTACTCTTGGCTAGCTGGTAATTTATTATGCCTTCTAGGCTGCTACAAATAATGGTTTGGTGTATTGTGGCAACAATGTCAGTTTACCTAAGAAAGTCTTTATCAAAGCCTTTGATGTGGTCATCCATGTATCTTTGTAGTCAAATTAGTGAGATATGGGCTGGCTAAATAGGCGATGAGTGGAAAATTGGTGGATCCATCAGGCTCAGAGGGATGTGATCAGATGTACAAAGTCTGAGTGGTGGTTGTTGATTAGTGATGTCCCTCAGGAATTAGTACTGGAAAATACTGCTCAATGATTTTATTAATGACATGGGTGATGGGATAGAGTGTACTTTCAGCAAGTTCATAATGTGCAATGCCAGACAGGGAAGAATGGTTGATTCCCTAGTGGGCGCAGTTGCCATTCAGAAGGACCTGGCCAAGCTGCAGAAAAGGGCTGAGAAGAACCTCACAGAGTTCAGTAAAGGCAGAGGTAAAGGGGTACACCTAGAATGAAATAACCTTGTGCAACAGAACAGACTGGGGACTGACTGCTACTTCCAGTGGCAGCAATACAGACTGCTGCTAGAAAGCTGCTTTACAGCTTGGGAGTCCTGGTGAGCAACACTGAACATGAGTTAGCAGTGTGCCCTTGCAACAACTATGCTGTTCCCTCTTCCCCAGCCTACTGGTCTCTATTGACAAAAGTGCATCCAGCAGATGGAGGGAAATGATTCTTCCCCTGTGCTTGGCAGTTGTGAGACCGCATCTGGTATATTGTGCCCAGACTTGGGCCTCCCAGAACAAGGAAGACATTGTCACACCACAGTAAATACAAAAGCTGGCTACTAAAATGGCTAGTGGGGTCTGATGGAACTGTAAGGGTTTGCTCAACCTTAACAGAAATATAGGGAGAGGCTATTATTGCTGTCTACAGCTGTCTACAGGGAGGGTAGAGAAGATGGAAACAACTTTTCTCAGAGGGGCTCAGTAACAGAAGAAGCAATGGACCTAAGTATGAGGTATATTCCTGTAAAACAAAGAAAAGCTTTTTTTACTGTGCTGATGCTCAAACACTGGAACGGAACCCCAGAGAGGTTGTTAAACCTCTGTGTTTGATGATACTCGGAACTCAAACTGGCTAGGGACTCAAGCACCTGTTCTAACTGGCAGGAGCTTGGGATAGGTGACCTCTAGAGGTCTGTTCCAACCTAAGCTATTCCATAATTCTACAAGCAAGACTGGGCTACTCCTTGCCTTGCCCTGTTCCTTCCTTAGGGAGTAAGAGAAGTCAATTCCTCCAAGAGAACTGGGCCCTCCAGAACAAGTGAAATCTGCTTTTTAGCTGCTCTTGGAAATCTTTGCTTGGCAGTTGGAAATGGTTCAACAAAAATGGGTTAACAAGGAACCTTTCACTTAACATTTCAGGCACAGCGGGAAGCTGTCTTCGTAAATTTAGTACCATGCCTTTCTTATTCTGCAATATCAACAACGTATGTAACTTTGCATCAAGGAATGACTATTCCTACTGGCTGTCCACTCCTGAACCTATGCCAATGAGTATGGCTCCTATCACTGGTGATAGTATCAGACCATTCATCAGCAGGTACGGTTTTAGTTCTGCTGTGTTTGTAAAATGAAGAAGCCTGTGAAAAGTGCGTATGGTACATTATTTTTTGGGAAAGGCTTTTAATCTGTACATTTTTATTTTCTGCTTTTAAATTTAAAGTTTGAGTTCCTTTAATGAAGTGTTTCAAAGTGTGCATATTTTCAGTTTAGACTTTGATCAAAAATAAATCCATTTGGAGGAAAACCTAAACAAATAAAGTAGTTTATTTTGAATCTAATGCAGATGAAAAGTTTTACTTTGAAATGGTTTTTTGCAAAAGTTATGATGTACTTTGAATGAGAAAAAGTTCTGAATTTATTTACAATTCTTGTCCAAAACATTTCTGGTTTTTGACTAGCCATAGCTAGAAGCTTTTCAGGGCTCAATTTTCTTTTGTATGAAAATGGTAACATTTTTGTCATACATTAGGCTGCCAGACTTCTTCCATTGTTTTGGACATACTGGTTGAATACAGCCATTGTTGTGTGAATTAGAGGAAACAGTTGCAAAATCAATCATCTATTTTTTTAATAATTCCAGATTCTTTGCTAGCATAAGTTGTGGCATGTAACTGTTCTGCATCAATCCAACATGTCAGACTTTAGGACCATTTTAAATTTCAAGACCTCTAGCAAAAGCTGTCCTGGCATATTATGCCCAGTGCTGAAGGTGGAGGTGTGATGAACTGTATCACTGTCATTAGATAAGAATCTGACAAAGAATATCCAATTTATAGCTTAATTGATAATTGTTATATATAGGCATTACTTTGATTCCTATCATTGCTTCTAATCTGTATCTGCTCTTGCTGATCCCTCTTCCTGCTTGCAAAATGAATGGGAGTGGAGATTGCTGTAATTGTTTTCTCGGGTCTGTGTAAACCATCCAAGAGAAAGGATAATTCAGATCATCAGTGGGTTGTAGTCTTGACATCTTGGTATGTTCAAAAAGCTATTTGGCTCTACTGCAAAACATTTGATATTTATTTTGCATAATAGAGTCCATCTTGTGTCTTGTACTCTGTTTTTGGCTTAGTGCTGTAAATATTGGTATGTCTTGAAAATGAGTAAGCAGATTGAGAGCAAGATTCTCAAGACAGGCTATAGTTTTTGTTGTCTTATTTTTCCAGTTGTTCACTGGGCGTGAATGGAAGGGGCTTGACTTGCAGCAAAATTCAAATACCAGCCTCTGAAATTCATGTCGCTTTTATGCATTCCCTGACCAAGCACCCAAAGTAACTTTTAACAACCACTTATGAAACTCTTTCTCAAGGAGGTACCCACCAACATTTTGCCTTATCTTATGCAGATAGAGTAGCTTTTTCACCATAAAAATGTATATGTGTGTGTTTGTGTATATATATGTGTGCACACACATGTATGTGTGCATGTGCATGTATATGGGTTTTTCATCTTTTAGCCGTAACAGAGGATGAGACAATTGTAATACACATTTTTTAAACCAGCAAGGAATCTGAGAAGGCTATTCTTTCCGTTTATTTTATTAGTTGAGGCTTTTAAACCAACAGCTTTCCCAGTCCAAAAGTTGAAAAGGTATGGAAGTGTCACTTGCAGCCTTGGGTCATGGGACTTCTTTTCATGTAAGGCCTTCCACTTGAAATACCAGAAAACTCTTGAAGCAAAGCAGAGCTCCAGGAACAGAAGCAGCTTTACATTCTTCTTTTAACTTACTCTTTCATCAATGTGTTTCTTAAAATAACTGTCTTGCTTCTGCGCTAAAGATGAAGGCAGTAGGTATGAAAGCAGTCTTCACAAGTCAGAAATAGAAGGCTTTAATTCTGAATTCCTTTGCTTCTGTGCATTTCCAGTATCCAACTTAATCCATTTTGCACTTGATTCTTTCCACTGCTCTGATAATAGGAATCGGACTGTTTAGTTCTGTTTTGAATCATTTTCATCATTGCTAACTGCAGTAGGCAATTTAAGCATTGTAAAAAAGAAAATGGATTATATCTATCAAGTTCTCTATTACCAGCTCCCATATTAAAATTTCCAGCCCAACTCAAATTTGTTATGCTTCTCCTGTGAAGTCACGATTGGTCATTGGATTATTCAGTAACATAGCAGTTCTGAGACACAATGAATTTATGTGAAATTAAAGAACTGGTGCTGCACAGCTTTCTGAAGAGTTGCTTTCAAGTTCCTTGTTCAAATTACTTTGCTAGAAACCTCCTACTGGAGATAAAAAACCACAACTGTAAATAAAAGCCACTTTCAACGAAAATGCATCGGGAAGAGTCTGCATTAGATTAGATTAGCATTAATTACCCTTGGAAGACATTTTCCAGAGAGATGGCTTTCTCTCTGGAACTCACTCAGGGCTAAGTTTAGGATGATGAATTGCTGTTACTTCCCTCTGATCTCAGTAGACCACTTTTAATTGATACTTACTGAGTTACAATGTTTTCCTATTTTCCTCTCACGTTCATGACACTGAGCGCTTTTAGAAACTACAGTACAAATGGACTAGAAAAGACAAATATATTTAAGTATTCAGATAAGAGGTCTCTTGTTCTTTGCTAACAGGAATAAGACTTAATAGTTAAGCTGTCCCAAAATAGAAAAACTGGTTGTTTTTCTAAATGAAACAGTTTTCCTTTTTTTCTGAAGGTGACAACATTTTCTAATTCAAGATTTCTTAAAGAAAGTAGTTTCTGAAAAAAGAAGTAGCATTAATCCTCAAGTGCATATAGCTCATTCACGTCTTGGTCTTTCTAGATGCTCTGTGTGTGAAGCTCCTGCTATGGTAATAGCTGTTCACAGTCAAACAATTCAAATACCACCGTGTCCTGACGGCTGGAATTCACTTTGGATTGGTTACTCCTTTGTCATGGTGAGTGCACTGGGGCATACTCTGAGATGAGAAAAGCATTTGTTTCAGGCATTTGATCTACACTCCTGCTCTGAGAAAGTTAATATATGACTATGCCTTAGGAGGGCATTAGACCTCTATCCTTTCTGGTGTCATTAAAAAGATTCTGGCTAATTACTAAATGAGAATGATATGGTGGCAATTAGTTGTTCACTTTTGGGGAAATGCACACAGCTTGCTTTCTTGTTTGCAGCTCCAGGACAGAATCCAAGTGCTGAATAAATGAAGAAATAAGCATAATTTTCTGTTGTCCTTTTGCATCTATGTTGCAGTAGCTTCCTAGAGTGGTAGCATATCACTGCCTGTCCTCTTACCATTTTTTTGATGAATAAGCCTTCATTTTTCAAATGGCATTTTTGACCTTATATCCAGTTTCTTCACCTGTATCTATACTGGTAAAATAAGTAGTGCTAAAGAGTGGCCTGGAAGAGCTACTCTGTAGTCCTCCATAGAGGTGTGTTAGCATGCTTCCTGTCATGCTCACAGCCTATATCAACAGGCACTCTCCCAGGCAAAGTCTGGGCATGGTCTGAGAAACAGCATGGATCCAGAGCTGTTAGCAGTCAGCAGTAGGAAAGAGGCCACAGTGATGTGGGACAGGAACTGGGTTAAGCTATTCAGATATAAACAATACCAATCTGTATGCCTTCTTGGACAGAGACCTGTCCTTGGCCTGTCGCCAGCATAGAGTTAGCTTGGGTCTTACTGCCAGTCCTGTAGGATTTCTGTGCCTACAGGTGCCCTGAACTTGATGTTGCTGGTGTGTTGTACTGCCATTAAGTGAAAGAACCTAGTGCCACCTCTGGTTCCTTCAGCTCTACCTTCTTGCTTTTCCTTAAGCTAGTATTTCTCTGACTGATGCTTTTGCATTTTTCTAGCACACCAGTGCTGGTGCCGAGGGCTCTGGCCAGGCCCTGGCGTCTCCTGGTTCCTGCCTGGAGGAGTTCCGCAGCGCTCCCTTCATTGAATGCCATGGCCGGGGCACCTGCAATTATTATGCAAACGCTTACAGCTTCTGGCTTGCCACTATAGAAAGGAATGAGATGTTCAAGTAAGTTCATGATTTATTTATCAGTATTTGAACTTCAGTCAAGCCATGTCCCTGAATGAGAGAAGTGTTGTTTGAATGAAATACATGGTTCAAGTATGGGCTGCACCCCAGCCTCGTTAGTAAATGCAGTTAATGATTTTCATCACAAAAAGAAATTGTAATAGCTTTGGGGGAAATTAATGAATGTATCTTCCCTTAGTGTCATTTGTACCTGGCACTGTTTGCATTTCCACTAAGTTGGATTGTATTCACTGAGTCGTAACTGGGATAGGCTGACATACTGGTCGAAATTAAATGAAAATACAGCATTCTGCCTGGTGGATGTTAACATGTAATAGAACCACTTAAAATTTGCACAGGTGTTGAACTAAGTGAGCTGAGCAATTATTTACTTTTCCCTAATATTGGAGGAAGTGTGTCTGAGTAAAATGCAGCTGAAGGCAGAGGTCTTAGGGATTTCTTCAGTCCTGCTGAGGTTCTGATTTCAGGAATTAAGTGGTAGTAGGCTTTGTTTTGGTTTCCCAAACATAAGTATTTTTCAACACAGTCTAATTTGTTCCATATGAGTTTTATTATTATATTACCATATAGGCCAGTTCCCAGGTCTGCACAGCTTACCTGATGAGCAGACATTCCTCTGGAGTGCTAGCAAGGACCCTCTTCTGCTGCTGTCCAGGATGCTGCTCCTGGTACCCTTCATCTCTTCATGTCTCCTAGATCTGTGAATGCTTCTCAGCCTGTCTCATTTAAAATGAAGCAGGTTGTTTAGCCAGTTTTGACTATGTGTCTATGAAATAGCTGTCAACTGAGTAAGTAGAAAAATTGAGCATTGGGAGTGATCATCTCTGGGTCTGTGATACTCTCCATTTGCCCACTTGCCTACACTGGAGTAAGCGCTGGCTCCCTAGAAAAGAGGAAAGCTGGTCAGAGGAAAATTCAGAGGAGTCAGCACTAATGTTGTTTGTATTCATTGAGTCCTACCCAGAGACCTGCCAACTTCATACTCTTTTTGGGAAACAAACTGTATTTCAAATTAATAAAATAACTCCAGATCAGGGGACCTGTCCTACCATCATGATTCACAAATACTTATCATTTTCCTATAAATTTATCTTTTTTGAAGAAAAGTGTTAAATGTAAGCATACTTGTATCTGAAAATGCTGGAGTAACTCCTTATGATAGGTTAGAGAACAAAGATTTTAGTTTGTCTTTTCTATATTATATTGCATAATTTGTTTTCTGGCTTTTCATTTTTACGTAGTCACAAGAGTTAGCAGAAACTCATGAATAGTCAACTGTCTTCAGTTTCTTTGCCTATTTTTTTTCTACTACCCAAATTCCAGCATGTTCTTAAATTGCTGTTTAAACAGGTTGTGCCTTTTGGTTAAGAAAATGTTCAGCCTTGTGACAGAACTGAATTCTAAACTGGAAGTGGTTGATGTTTAAAACTAATTTTGTGATAGTTTGTGACCAAAAGTGAAGATACATTGGAGAACTTAGGGACGCCTTCTTGATTCAGCACAGCTTAAAGAGGCACTCGGCTGCACGCAAAGTTTATGTTGCCAGTTCTAAACCTGAAAACTGACTGTTGATACCAACAATTGCTAATGGGTCTTTTCATTTCTTTGCTTTTAACAGGAAACCGACTCCCTCAACTTTGAAAGCAGGGGATCTGCGTTCAAACGTTAGCCGTTGTCAAGTCTGTATGAGAAAAACATAATGACTTTTGAATTTCAACTAATTTCACACAATATGGTGCTATTCGTTTAACAGCAATGAAGCCTAGACATATATCATATGTACCTCATTGTTGTCCAATATGAAAACAGTAAAGTGCCTTTTAGGAACTTGCATAACTAACACACACTGCTTTACTGGCCCTGTCCTTGCTGAAGAAGAAAAGAGACAACAAAGATAAGCTTCAAACGTTGACATGCCAAATGGCACTTTTGATCAAAATATATGTATTTTTTATATAAATGCAATGCACTGATAGAAGAAAAAGTCAGCATTTATCCAGAAAAAATGCAAAGGTGCTAGGAGGTATGCAGTTCTGCCTTATACTGTTTGACCCCCCTTTCTCATTCTTGTATTATATATTTAGATTCATTTTTCTTCCCCAGATAAGTTTGTTGTTACCGTTTATCTAGATGTCTCAAAATCCCAGACTCTTGGGTATGTACTTATTGTTCCTGTACAAAGCAATACTAATGTAAAAAAGAGTTTTGGGATTACAGACTGTAAGCAACATGTAACCGTTTTTTCACAACATAGAGTGCCATCCTGCAAACCTTTGCTTCTGTTTGTAGTCTTTAGTGCTGTTGGTTTTAACGGGACTACATCTGGAAGAGATTGCCAATTGGTTTCCCAAATAGGCAAGTAAGTGTTTCTGCCATGTTGGTACTATGCAGCTTCTTTATGCAGTAGAACAAACTTTCCTGTGGAATAAAGAATGATCCAGCAATGGTCAAGAAAAAATATATATATAAATATTTTAGTAATTTATATAGATATCGACCATTAGGCAAATCAAGCTCTAAGTTTACCCAAAGAAGCTTGCAAAAGATTTCTTCTTTTCAGTGTCATGAATTAGGTGTTAAATGCCAAAATATGATGTGAAATGTTCATTTTACAGTAGGCCATTTCAATGCTGAAGTTGCAGAGACTGAACCCAGGTTAACAGCTATTTGTGTTTATTATAGTAAATCCTGCTTTAAGCTTATAGTCTTTATTCTGTATTTAATATTTTCAGGGTTTTAAACACTACTCACACACTGAATGACTTGATTTTGAAAAGCATAAGGCCTTAATTTTGTTAATATTGTGCCAAAAAAATTCTTCAAAGTGGCCTCAGAAATATTTCTAAAGAATTTCTATGCAATGATACCATTATTTGAGCACTTCTGTGTCCAAAAGTGTTTTATAGACTATTACCATGCAAATACCAAAGGATTTTTGCAAATGCCAAGGCCTTTGTGTAATTTCTTACATGTGTATTTCTTAAGAATTCAAATTTGTAATAAAACTATTTCTGTAAAAAAAAAAAAAAAAAGAAGAAAAGAAAAAGTTTTTACTAATTTGTTATTAGCATTCATTTACAGCAATGAATAATTTTTAATAAGCCACCAATAAATGCACAAGCTTGATGCAACCCTAGATTATTTTTGTTTTGCACATCTCTCAGATGTACAAAGCATCTTCCAAAGGCGAAAACAGGACACTGTATCAACACCTCTACTGCTATCTTCTGAGAACTGGTACTAATAGACAAAACAGGGGTTATGTGTCTGTTACTGAAATGTGCTTGATGTAAACATGTTACAAAAATCTGCTAACCTCATCGTAGCTCATGGGAAGCAATCAAGTTATACGCGGTTTTCACTCTTCCCTGGAATTTTCATGTACAAAGCAGAATTGAATTATACAAGATAAAAATTAAATATCTCATATAATTTTGCTTGTAAGTGGGCAAGGTGAACCTTGGCTCTGGTTGCTTGAAGAGGAAATGGGCTGTGATATCTTTTTCCTTGGCAAAGGCACAGAAGTTGTTAATGTTTCATGTTGTTTTCCAAAATTTGTGAAGAGGCTGCTGCTGCTGTTCTGAGCTCACTTGCACTTAAAATCCTTGAGGATTGTCTGGCCAAATGGCTAACGAAGGCCTCTGTATAGAAATTGGCCGCTTCCTTTGGCGCTGATTCTTAACTTTCATGGAAGTTTTGACAGATGATCATTTTATTTATAAGTGACCAGTCCTCACAAAGTCCCTTATCAGAGTATAAAGTACCAGAGTCTGGTTATGTCTAATCAGCCTGACGCAGGGTTTTCCAAAGTGCCACTTGTTATTCAGGAGAACACTATGCTAAGGGCGATTCATTGTGGCCTCTAGGAAGAATTAAGCAGACATTCAGCCTGCTCTAACTTGGAGGATCCAGGCTGCTGCTCAGGCTTTTTAATTGCACTCTACAGCTTATCTCCTGGTCAGCTAGGGATTTAATTTTCTTCATTTGAATTGTCTCAGAACTACCAGACAGTTGAATTTATAAAGTCCTCAATGTATGTCTAAATCAAACCTGTGCATAAGAATATAACTCCTTTTGCTAGTGAAGGGACTACTCCCTGCAGCTGGCCACGTACTAACCTGTGTTTTCTCAACTAGAAGCCTTTTGGAAACAAGGTCATTTGAAAATGTTCAAAACCTGTTTGAACTATAGTTTGATGTCTTACTTCTATAGTAATAATAATTTATTTCATGACCTCCAGCTCGTAAAAGACCTAAACCATTGTCATGCTAAAGATGCTATTCCTACTTGAGTCAGTGAGTAAATGTTTCAGTGGTTATCGAATACCAATCAGATCTATCGAAAATGATGTGAACGCTGGAGTTTGATGCCCTGGGTGAGGAAGAGCCCATGTACTAATGTGGAAAAGAAGTGTGAAACACTTTCTTGCTTTCACAAATCTGTAACTACCCCATATTCCATCATTTATGGCCAGCATTGTAGCTACGTACTGTTCGTTGTGTGAACAGGCAACTGCAAACACATCAGTTGTTAAAATTGCCTTGCATAAGCTCAGATTTCAGGAGAAAGCTTTCCTAAAGAAGTACAGCTTGTTTGGTAGGCCTGTCTGTTTTTGAATGCAGTACTTGAAGAAAAACTTTCATGACCCAAATAAATATATTTCTAAACCAGGAGGTGGTGCCCTTGCTCTCTTTATGGTAAGATTGGTACTAACAACTACACTAACAAATGCCTTGTTCCTAATCCACTAAAATATCAAGCAATCTGACATTTGTCTGTTTTCCCAAGTCTCTGTCTCTTTTCTGACATGTTCCTTCTGAAATAGGAATGGAGCAGTCTTCAGTAAAAAAAAAAAAAAAAAAAAAAAGAAATTAAAAAAACTATACATAGACAAAATAAAAATAGAATATAATGGAATAATCCAATATATATTTTGATACAAATGATCTATTAGCCTGTGTGTGTGTCTTTTCTGATAGATGTACATTTAGTTTATAATTATATCTTTTATCCTTTCCATAGTGGCAACTTCCTTGAGGTAACATACTTCTTTCTACGAAACAATACTTCTGAGAACAATATCCCCCTCGTAGGCTCTCAGAAAAGTGATTGTATTAAAGCCATACCTTTATATGACTGAAATTGTAAAGCTACGTGGTTTCCTCAGAATTCCTTTCCTACTTTTCACGTTTTACAAATCCTGGGAAATCTGCACTAACTACACAAGGCAGAGGTAAAACAGAGGCAGGCATGTGAGTCCCAGAGAGCCCACTAAAGGCAGTAAACAAAAAATCATAGAATCATTGAACCATCAAATGGTTTGGGTTGGAAGGGACCTTAAAGACCATCTAGCTCCAACTGCCATGGGCAAGGACACCTTCCACTAGACCAGGTTGCTCAAAGCCCCGTCCAACCTGGCCTTGGACGCTGCCAGGGATGGGGCAGCCACAGCTTCTCTGGGCAGCCTGTGCCAGCACCTCATCACCCTCACAGGGAAGAATTTCTTCCTAATATCTAATGTAACTCTACCCTCTTACAACTGGCACAAGGAAGTGCCATTGGCAATTTGAAATCACAGGTATCTTGGTACCTGCCTGTATTTCTGTCCCTTGCCCTGGTATCGGTGACTTGGCCATGCCTGCACTTGTGCCTTTGGAAGGAGTCCAGCAGCCTTCTGCCTGAGGCTGAAGCAGAGATTCCTCTTTGCTGTTCATGGCAGCACGTTTCTATCTCTCTCTTCATACAGAAAAAGCCTTTCTTACAAACCTCTCATTCAGAATTAGGTAACACTGATCACGAGACCAGTGTGGATCCTTATATGCACACATCAGGCTCAGGCTAATGCCAAGACCAGTGATGGTCTGGGATATAATTAATCATTATTAGGAAAAGAACTACCCAGTGGCCACATGGAAACGTTCAGCCTCTCTGTTTTCAGGCTGAGGTAAGACTAGAGAGAAGGAAATCATTCTGCCCATCCGTTAATTACAGTATAGTTTAGTAAGATCTTGGTATTAATTGTGTTTGTAATATTGGGGGAGGTCTGTACAGCATAATTATAAATAAAATAATATGCAAACTTGTAGCACTTATAGCTGAACAAGAAGCACCACATGTTCTTTGTGAAAAATGTTCTAACAGTCAGAACAACCTCAAAAATAATTAGAACCATAGAATGCTTCTATGATAATAGAATTTTCTGAAAGTATAATTTTTTTAAACCATTCTCTTCCTTCAGCGTGTCAGGAGAAAGTCCTTCCAAAAAATGCAAGGAGGGGGTGTGTGTGGTTTTGGTTATTTTGCTCTAGCAAACAATATGCTTGTTGTGTTGCTTGAGGTGTTAATACCTGTGGGAGGATAAATCGGTATGACTTCTCATGAACCCTGAAAAGATTCCTAAGGTAAAGATATTTCACCCAGCCAGGTGTCCTGACACCACCTTCTGTCTTCAGCTCCCACTGTAGAGGATGTTACTCTGAGCTGAATATTCCTACTTATATTTCACTGTTGATTTGTAAAGATACATTCCTTTCCAGCTTCTTACTGTCTTCAAATAAGAGAGTGTTGCTTTTCTGCAAACAATCAAAAGATGTACAAATGTCTGAATCTTAGTTTTACATATGTTAGAGAGCTGCCTTCATTTTCCTCTGACTATATGCAGTCAGCTGTATTTATTATAATTGGCATGCAGAGGACAGAAGACTTGACAGAGTGAAAGTTATAGATGGAACATGATCATTTGATGCTCTGTCAACTCCTGTCTTGCCTAAGAAAACATGTTACATTTAATGCAGAATTGTGGCAGGCTTCATTTGTCATCTCAGCTCTGTGAAGTATGATTTACTCTGTAGTAAATAAACACGTAAAATGGCTTGGGCAGGTGAGAAAGTCCTTGTAAAACAGTTTAAAGAGCATTGATCAATTGTTTTTATTACTCTTAGTGCACAGCTTTTAGACCAGCATTAGTCCCTGTATGCTTCTGCTGTAACGTACCTCTCAGGCTTGGATCCATAGTGTTCATTTCTCACCCTCAGTTCCTGGAAGAGGTGCAAAGCGGAGAGTGCTAGCATGTGCCCGGTGCTGTCTTCCGCTATCAAAGCTTTTGTTATCTTTGTGGGCTAGTAGCGGGCAGTGAAAGATGTTCCCCTCTTCCTATTTCATCTAAATAATTACAGCATTTTTTCCAGCCTAATTTTGGACGTGAACCTGTTTGAGACATGAGATCAAAGTGTCAGCAAAATTATAGGGACTTGAAACGCAATCACAGGAATCTCACGTTGAGAATTGTTTCTGCATACCGCTTTCAAAAACGTGTCTGTGAATCCCTGCACTAGCTGTGCTGTCAGACACCGACTGACTTCCCAGGCAGTCCCAGGGAGTATCAGTTTATAGTTCTGTTGTGATCTATATCATCCTCCTATTATCCTAGCGTGGATGTGCTTCAGCGCCTGCAGGAACTCTTGGTGGGTGAGAAGGTGAGTACCAGAAGTGACTGAACTCTTGGTAGCTCAACAGGCACATCTACAAATGAAATGATTGTTTGCTGTCATTTTCACATAGACAGACTACAGCTTTTTCACAGATTTTTTGACCACCCTTGATCAGCAATCGGGAACTGTTGACCATGTCTGTTCAAAGCTAATACCATCCAGGCCCTGTAGCATTCTCCCTGAACTAAGGAAAGGGTCTGGCCCAGGGCAGTGAAAGATATACTGTCTTATTGCCAGCCCTCTCTCTCCCAATAAAAAAAAGAAAAAAAAACAGAAAAGAGGTGCTGGTTTTCCAGTAAAAATACACTGCAGCTCTCCTCCTCCTCTCTTCAAAAGCAAATCTTACTCCAGGGAGAAGTAAGATTTAAGATTTCTCTCTTTTAAAATGGGAGAGAAAAATCTGAAATGGAAATTTGATAAAATACTCTCTAGATTCTATATACATTTTATAACAACAGTTGCTCAGAGTAAGAAAGGCAATATCTGAAATGCTCTAAACATCTGCAGTTATGAGGAATTCCCTATAAAGATGGGGATTTCTTAACAGGAAAGCTACAGATGTTATGAAGGCCCAATTAAAAAAAAACCCAACAAACAACAGAATCACACTGGCTGAGCAGAACACAACCGTATATATTTGAAATAAAAATCATCAGATTCTGAAGATCACTGTGACTGCTAGTGGTGCAAACCAGAAGCACAGCATTTCCTAGGGGAAGGCACTGCGATCTGAGGATCACAGGTATGAATAATTCTGCAGTGAGAATAATTGGGGTTCTGCTCAGGTGAGGTGCTCTGGAGCACCTGCAAGGGTTCACTCACAGCCACTTGCTTTTTCAGATACCTGACCTAAAAAACTGAGTAGGACTTACCAGTCGAAGCCTGAGATTGTCTGAGAGGATGTTTGTGAAGAAGATCTGTTAACTGTGGCCAAGCAATTGATTCAGCACTACAGAAGAAATGAGGTCTTGTGTGTAGTTTTGGTACCAACATATTTTTTGATATTTTTTGTCCTCATCTGTCATATCAGATGAATATATCCAACACATGTATATTAGTAACTATTAGCAAGAGGTAGATTTCTTTCTAGAAACACACAGTACAGTGGAAATTGTTTAACTTTTCCTCCTCTTTTTCAGGCAGATTGCAGAGAGTCACAGAGAGGGAAATTTTGTACTTGTTTGCTCTTGCAAGGCACTGAACATGACCCCTCAGGAATGTGTAGGAGAGGAAATGAAAAGCAGACGTGGGAAGCTGAAAAAGCTGCACTTCTCCTCTATCATTAAGTATATAATAAGGTAGATTGCATCAGTCGTTGGCCTAGTCTCCCTGGTGAACAGGTGTCATAGATACACCACTGTCTAATCAAATATTAACTCATCATGTGGCAGCAAGTACTAGGAGAGGGAACATGTAAGATCATCTACCTCCTTTCACATGCGGCCAACTCTTCCATGAG
>NW_009940431.1:21477-21858 GCF_000696875.1 Nestor notabilis | reverse complement strand
CAGAGGACATTCTTGTCATTCTTATGGAGTTAATCTAATTTTATATAGTTGCATAGACTTGTGACAACAATTTTTTTTCTGCTTCTATAGCAAAAGTACGTTGGATGCTAATACATGAACAGCCACAAACTCAGACAAAGGCTTATGTTTATGCATGTATCTATAAAGTTAACCCACTGGAGTTTAGTAGTAACCGTCTCCAACTATTAGTTAGAATAAACTGATATACAAGGCTTTTGATTCATATTTTTCTACATTGCAAATAAATCCCATTGCTCCCAGTTTGCAAAGAGGAAAAATGGGAATGAAATTACATGTAGTTAGTTAGAAAATCAGTCAGTTCTTAACTCCTGGACTGGGCCTGTCACTGTCTACCCCAAA
>NW_009940431.1:3021-21458 GCF_000696875.1 Nestor notabilis | reverse complement strand
CGGGAAAAAGAAATACTTGTTTGGTTTTTGAATATTCCATTGCATTTGTTAAACTTTATACAACCGTATAGAGAATCCAGAGAGTTGCAGTAGTTTTAAAATGACTGCTGGTTCAGATATGTGGGTATTGTACATAAGATGTCAAATAATATGAGAGAAGGTGCCTGATGAGTCTGTCTTCCCGATGACTTTCCTGAAGAAGAAGAAAATCACTAATGTACGGTATTCAAAGTAGAGCTTCTGAAGCAAACTAATGAGAGATGAAATGAGGCAAGAATTTTCTTTTCAGGAAAGATAGTGTATTACTTACTCTGTTTTTCTTTGGGCTCCGTGAAGAGTCAGGATAGAAGGAGAAATGATGGCTAGGAGACGATGTTCTCGATAACCAGTTATCCTGACATGTGGACTCTTACAGCTGCCCTCTTCGACCCATTCTAGCTGTCCTTCTGAGATCAGAAGCCTAAAACTCCTTCACACAGTTTCAAGGAGCTCTTCCTGTTCAATACAGAAAGGACTTAGTAAAATGGGAGTAAATTGACCATTTACAAAGAAATTCAGCCTGGAGTATCCTTTATAACCATCAAAGAAGGGAGATTTGGAGCCTGGGCTGGCAGAACTGAAGAACTAAGACACTTTTCATCCCAAGCTGTGTTAGCACTTACTGAAAAGAAATACACAGCTGTTGGCTGTATCTGTAGTTTCCTATTATCAGATATTTCCATTCTATGTTCTGGTGGGATTATGGATTATATATCTATATAGATACAGATACAAAATAGATACTAAATATATATAAAACCAATAGTTACTATATATATTACATCCTAGAACTATTATCCCATTATCAGTACTACTTGTCCAAAACATATTAAAATTCATCTGACAGAAAGGTCAACCTAATGTGTAAGTGCTAAGAAGTTCTGCTCTGTAGTTTTTCATTACTCAGTGAAGGCGGGAGATGTGCCAAGAGGTGGAGAGATCTAGGTGTGAATTTTAGCTCTGTGTCAGCTCCACCTTGAAGGGAGATACAGGTGCAAACTGCTTCTTCTCCACCCCCCTTGCTTTTGGGAAGAAGCCTGGAAGCGCAGGAAATGGTGGGCAAGCTAGTAGTGAGCCCCATCAGGTTCATGATGTGGGCACTCAGTGAATTAGGACTGGCGGGTACATTGTGGGGTAGATTTGCTCTGGGGTTGTGACATGGCCAAGGTGCATGGCCTACAAACACAACAACTGCTTCACTGTGCAAATACTGCTAGTGCCACTCTCCTTCTGCTCAAGTCAATGACAGTGCACAGGAGCAGAGCTGGTTAGGCTCAAGCACCTTGAAAAATCCCTTGTGATGTATTTAAAAAGAGTCCTCAGGACAAGCATTGCCTGGCCACCTGGTAAGGCCTTGTCATTTTATTTGAGATTAATTGGGGATGGATGGGTTCTGTGTTGTGTCACCTTCAACATCTTTTGGACACCTTAATGTGACAGAGCCAGTGAAAGTAAGCAACCTTCTTGAACTCTCACTTCTGGAAAGGAGACCAGTAAGAGCTTGTCATCAGTTTTTATTAACACTAAATATTTTAGCAAGCTCTTGCCATTTTAAGTATTGTGGGGAAAACAAAGCAGTCATCTGCCTCCTCTAGCAATTTTCGTAACTCATGAGACTAATCGTTCCTGTCAGGTAGCTGCATAGCTTTTTCATGCTTTATAGCTGACAGCCTTTTTGCATTTGGTATTGAAAGCACAGGCTTCCGCATGATGCTACAGAGAATATCCTACATATTTTAATCACTTCCTAGAATCATTCACCTTTTGAAAGAGGCACAGCACTGCACTGCAAAGCACAGAAAGGACAGTGTTAAGTCTACAGATTTCTTACCCTCTGGAGGATTTATTGGCAGAAATGTAATGCTCTCAGTGAAAGGCAATTGAGAACAGGCGCCGGTGCGGTCTTGGTGAACTTGTGATCTTTGCTTTTATTTCATCCTCAGTGTGTGCTGTGAGTTGATCTAAATTTATTTTTTTTTTAAGTAACCAAATGATTGGTGGGTCCTGAAGGGCTTGTTATAGAAAAAGAAACACAGAATAGGAATATTCTCTATTTTTTTTGTAAGGAGAAGTGGAGATTCGTGACCAACAGAGAGATTCTGCTGCAGTAAACTTGTACTGGTGGGACAGGTTTAAGCACTTAATCCTTTTGCTGCTCCTGTTATAACAATTCCTAGAATATGGCAACATTAACAGGATGTTTTTCATAGAGATTAAAAAGGATTATTCGTTTTAGTGACTCATCTCCAGCCAATCCATTGTTGAAAACTGCGTCTGATTGTACAAACAGTGTGTTTTCCTGATGAAAGGAAAGCAAACTGAAGAGACCTGTTCCTTTTCAGCAACCAGCTATTCTGACTTTTGCTCTCTGTTACAAATGTAACAGTTAAAAATCCCAGCAAAGTCTAGTTCTCTTCAGTGTGTCACACGTGTTAGCCCAAGCATCTGTCTCTCCCTGTCCTCTACTCCTACAGATTATTCAGAGACAAACACCACAACATCACATAGTGTCTACCCCTCTGTTTTGTTTCAGAGTAGTATAATGTCTGTGTGTCGATATTAGGGGCACATCCTCATCTGGTCCTGCTTAAAAGTTAATTCTGGGAACAATAGGCCCAAGAATATTTTCTGCAACAAAAGAAATCCTCTTTTGACAAGGTAACAAGAGCAGCCTGATGAAAGCACAAGAGTGAGTAAAATGCTCCACCAGAATGCTCCACTGGAAGATACAAAGGTATCTTGCTTGCGTACAGCAAGGCAGGAATTGTGGTGCTGAGTAAGGCTTTCTACTCTCATGTTGTTCTACTACATACAGACAAAGTCTGCCCCTTTTCTAAGGGCAAACTATAAACTTCTGATTGAATTCATTTTCTGTCCTCTTAGTCTACTTGGAAAAGGTTTAAATAGTGAGAATAAACAAAAACTTTTAGTTTAAAAAACCCTACACCTTGGAGTATCTCTTTTAATATTAACTTTCCTGGCACAATAAAGGAGCTTCTTACCTATTGCTTAACAACAAGGTGTTATCTGTGAAAAGCTTGCCACTTTAATTTTTTCCTATGTGGGAAACTTGATCTGCTTTCTGAGAACTACTTTTGGTCTTTCAGTTTTGTGGATCTTCTTTTGGCTTGGTACCTGCTACTTTATGGATGTGAGTTGCCAGAAATCTTTTGAAGTATACAAATGCATATATTCAAGATAACTCTTTGGGATATGTTCTTTATGTAACTAGTTGTACCCAGTAACAAACAAACATTGTAAGCAAAATGTAAACATCATGGAGCAAAAATTGCTTGGATGGGTGATTTTCCTGTGAAGCAGGAAATATGTGCTCTCTTGCCATCTTTGACACTGTACGTACTGCCATCTGGGTGTCCAAAGAAAGCACCTGGCTTGCTTCCTTACCTGCTGCTCTCTTCCTTTCTCAGTGGCCACATCAAAGTGCACTACACACACAAAAATGTCACCAAATGCCAAGCTTTCAACCTTACATAATGCCATTTGCTTTGGGCTTCTGCAGTGTGATTGATCTTCCTTGTTTTGCCAGTGGAGTTGCTGAGGCAAAGATGCCCAAGAGCCAGGGACTAGAGCTAGAGCCCAACTTCTTCACACACTCGGTGCCTACAATTAGGCCATGTCCACACGCCCTGCTGCCCTTGTGTCCACAATTACTCTCAATTACTGCCAGTACTTTACAGTTGTATAAAAATATTCCTTCCGAAATGTTGAAGCATCTTAAAAGATGATATGATAGTACTACATTTGCCCAGCTTCCCAGTACAAGACAGACATGGAGCTCCTGGAGCAAGTCCAGCTCAGAGCTACTCGAATTAGTAAGCATCTGGAGTATCTCTCCTATAAGGACAGGCTAAGGGAACTGGGCCTGTTCAGCCTGGAGAAAAGAAGGCCTAGGAGGGGTCTGACCAACGCATATAAGTATCTGAAGGGAAGGTGTCAAGAGGATGGGGCCAGACTCTTCTTGGTGATGCCAGGCGATAAGACAAGGGGCAGTGGGCACAAACTAAACCAGGAAGTTCCACCTGAACATGAGGAAGAACTTTACTATGAGGATGACTGAGCACTGGAGTAGGCTACCCAGAGAGATTGTGGAGTCTCTTTACCTGGAGATAGTCAAGAGCCACCTGGACATAATCCTGAGCAATGAGCTCTAGGTGACCCTGCCTCAGCAGGGAGGTTGGATTTAGATGGTCACTGGTGGTCCCTTCCAGCCTCAACTGTTCTTTGCTTCTGTGACATATGATTCACTCTGCAGAACTAACCCTAAATCAATCGTTGCTAACATTAAAGGCACTATTTCTGCTCCACTTTCTTCCTCTGAGCCTAGGTAGCCAAATGCTGCTGAAGTGCCTGATTTTACACATGTTATTTGATAAGTCTCTATGTGTAGGTCACTAAGAGTACATTAGGAATGCAGTGACATTTGTCATTCAAACCATCACATCAACCAAGCCTCTGCAAGTGTTAATTATTTCACAAGTGGCTGCACTCAGTCATGTGTCTCAGGTTGGCGTCTTGCCAAAGAAGTGTGATTTTTTTTTTTGGTAATGAGTCAGAATTTTCTTTCCTCACCCGTACCCTGTTAGATGGGATCATGGTCCTCACATGCTTCCAGAGGAATGTGAAGACACGTTGGGTAACAAACAAAAAGAGGTTAAAATTGCAAACTGCTAGCTGTCCTCTGTTTTCTGTCAGATTGCTGAGGTTCCTGCTACACTGTTCAATCTTTCAGGAAACTGAAAGGCAAGAAGCTATTTCATTGCCCACAGGAGCTCGAGGGGGTTTGTATTATAGTCAAGCAGCAAGGAACCGTTTCAATTGGTGCTGTTGCCAGGAAGCTCACAGTATAGTTTAAGTCTTTGTCATGAATCCATGAGGTTTTTTCTTACCATAGGCTGAAGCGCGAACCGTAAACTGAACTAAAAATCGATATAATTTAGTAATGTATTATAGGGAGACCAAACGGGATTTTTCTAGTATTTAGGAACAAATCATCTGTAGATGACTGCTGATGGCTTAATCTCCATTTCATTCTGTGAACAACAGGACATATGGCCAGTTGGGGTTTACTAGATACTTCCAAAGCACCGTTATTTCCAGTTAGAAATGCTATCCGCTGTGAAGTCAAATCCCCACAGTGGAGGCTGCTGAGACTTTGCACTCTGCCAGAGCAAAGGCGCTACCCTGATCGTGTGCAGCCCAGCTGGAGCCATGGCTATGACAGGAAACTGAGCAGAGACAGGGCAGCCTGGAAACTATGTCCCTGGTCATTATGTTCATTGCTGCTATAAAAAGACTTCAGTCAATTATGAATTTTGTCAGAACATTCTAATATGGGTGGAAGGAGAAGGTCACTTTGAAATTAGCTCATATTTATTTGTCTGTCAATGCTCATAAGAAATTACACACATACACCAGATGCTAGACTGGCCGTGCCTTTTGTTCATAACACAGGCAATTAAAACAAAAAGAAGAATGTCCAAGTGGTATAGTTTTAATAATCCCAAAGATTAGCAACTAATCCCAAACCATAATGAATTTTCCATCAGCATGACTTGTAGGTCACTGTCATTATAAATCTAGTCCAATGAAGTCCATTACCCGAAGGAATGCTCATGGATTTTAGAAAAACAGAACAGAGGCCAGGGTCAGTGATGGAAAAATAAAAATAATAGAACATTGCCCAGAGGTTGTCGTATTGACAACCTGTAGATGGCAGCGTACTCAACTCATACTGCACAAGGAAAATACGTTCAAGGAGGTAAACATTCATCATCTTTTCCATTTACATCACTTTCTGTTCTGTCTTCTCTTAATAACACCAAGTCCTAGTGCCACATGGCTACTAGAATCCTCGTCTTAATCACAAATATCCTTTGAATGACTGTTACACATACTGGTTGAAAAGACATGGACTTCTGCTTAAGTGCCTGAATTCTGGACAAAATGGTTCCACCCCTGTGACCCTATGGAGAAGCAGGTGAGTGACATGAAACCATGACCTGAGTGAATGTCTGGAATTGTATCAGAAACATATCCATGTTAACAAAAGAACATTTGACTTTGTCTCCTGCAGTGTTATACCCAGTATGGGTGGACAACTAGACTGGTAAGAAACCAGTTAGATGGTCAGACTCAGAGGGTCATGGTCAGTGAATCATTTTCTGCCTGGAGCATGCAACACAGTAGGTACTGCAAGGTCTGTCCTCGGACCTATGCTGTTTAATGTTGTTATCAGTGACCTGGAGGAGGTCATGGAGCACACTCATCAGGCTGGCAGAAAATGCCAAATTGGGCGTTGCCAGCCAATACTCTCCATGGAAGGGCTGTCATTCAGAGGCTGGAGGGGTGGGCCAACAGGAACCTTTTGAAACTCAAGAAACCAAGCGCAAAGTGCTGCACCTGGGAAGGGAAAATCTTCGCAATGATACAGGCTGAGGACAATCTGCCTGGATAGAGGCTCTGGGGAAGGAGTTCTGGGGCAGTGAGCTGGACAGAAGCCAGTAGCAAGCCCTGGCAGCAGAGACAACCAGATCATAGAACGGTTTGGGTTGGAAGTGACCATCCAGTTCCAGCCGCCTGCTATGGGCAGGGACACCTTCCACTAGACCAGGTTGCTCCAAGCCCCATCCGACCTGGCTTTGAATGCTTCCAGGGATGGGGCAGCCACAGTTTATCTGGGAAACCTGTGTCAGTGCCTCACCACCCTCACCGTAAAGAACTTCTTCCTAAAGTTTAATCTAAACCTTCCCACTGTCAGTTTAAAGCCTTCCTCCCTTCTCCTGTCACTACAAGTCCTTGTAAAATGTCCCTCTCCAGATTTCTTGTAGGTCCCTCTAGATATTGGAAGCTGTGACTGGTGTCATTTCACTGATTCCTTTAGCTACCACTATCTCCTCCCTTTTTAAAGTTAAAACCTATCATTGCTGACATTTTCCTTTCCTTCCCAAATTCTAAATATTTATTTTGAGGAGTTCTTTATCATCCTGCATTTTTTTTTCCTTCTTTTTAATCCTTTGACTATTTCCTGGTTGCTCAATCATGGTTTTTAATTTAGACCCAAGAACTAGTTCTGAAGCATTTCCTTGTGTACTTTTTCAAAGCATTTCTCACTCTATATGTACAGTTCCAGTTTATAATGTTGCCAATTAGTTCATACATTAAAAAAATGCTGATTAGTAGCAGTACTGTGGTCGAATAAGTTTAACCCAATAATGATCACTAGTATACAGGCAAGCATAAATATTCTAAATCAGCAGTGAATATTTGCTTATCCATCAAAATAAGCTCAGACACAGAAACTCTCTTATTATCACTTTCTATGGATACTTCAAGGCCTCTGTAGTTACTTTCCTAACTCTTCACCCAACTACTTGCACTTTTTCATATTCCCATGAAAAATGTCTGTCATCCACTTGCTGCCACCACATAACAAAGTGAGGTCCTTCTAAATATTCCTAAGATAGAAAGTTCCTACAGTGCAGTTAACACATGGACAAGGTGACCTCCAGGGGTCTCTTTTAACTTCAATGTGCTACTAATTGTACTAATCTCCTGCAGTACCTTCAATATCTACTTCAGTATTATCTGTTCTCACTGCTTCCAATTTTGTGCAACATCTACCCTGTCATTTTTAATTGTTTCTCACTGAGTACATTATGGAATATAAAAGTCTGTATACTTCAAAGACTCTTGAACCTGGACAGCAACATCATTCATAGAAATGGGTTTCAGGTTCAGAAACACTATCTGATGTCTTTAGTCAGTGGAATCCCATAACGCACTGCTTTATACAGCAGTGCTGGTTCCACAGCCTTTCTGAGTCCCTAATTACCAATATACTTCTTGTTATTGAGGAAGCTCTGGTTCCTAGTTAAATGTAGAGCAGGGACCATGGCAAAAGAGCAAATCAGACTCAGGAATGGAGAATATAGCACTCTGAAAAATAAAAACACTCTGTGAAGACCCTCCAACCTTGATCTCACCCTTCTAGCATATCCTCAGTTTGGACAGTGATATTGCACAATGTTGTTATTCCTTCGTCAGCCTGATTTTCTTTTTCTTACAGAACTGAGGTCCAGGTTGTACAACCCAGGGCTCCTTTCTTAGTCAGCTTTCTAGGAAAAAAGCATTGGAAGACAGTGAACGTCGTTCCTATATGGACACATGCCACTCTTTGATAGCCCATGGTGTCTCCACCACCAGCTGGGCTGTACCTTTCCCGCTGGGTTATGATACCTTCAGTACTCTGTGCTTGTGCTGCTGCTTCTCCACCCCCTCCCCATCAACTGCTTCAACTTATGGGCTGAAAAATTGCATTCTCAGGATTTCTAAATGCTCCATTAAGTAAAACCTAGCATGTGTAGTAAATCATTGATCTTTATTTTTATTAACTTAGCGCTAGAGGTATAGACTAAGAGACTCTTGAGTCTTCTGAGAAATAAAAAAGCAGTGGAAGCAGGGAAAGGTGTGTTCAGTGCATTACTGACCATGTTCCAGTGACTGCCACATTGCTGGGTGTAACCCACAGCAGCTATAGGAACTGCTGTAATTTAAGACCATTTCTCACGGATTTTCCACTGGCTTCAGATCCTCCAGACTTATGAGCTCTACATTTGTTCCCCACTCTACCTTGGAAAACTTCTGTACCAGGCTTGTGAAAACAGCCACCTATTTTGGCCCTGACCTACCTTTCTTGGGTAGAATCAGACCTCTGAGGATCAAGCAAATTCCCTAAATGCTGTTTAATTATTTGTATATATGCGGGAGGGTTGCTGAATTAGTCCCTTCTAGTTTCTTACTTGTATGTACCTAGAATCACATAATAATTGAATGGTTTGGGTTGGAAGGGACCTTAAATATCACCTGGTTCCAACTCCCCTGCCATGGGTAGGGACATCTTCCACTAGACCAGGTTGCATGTGGTATCCATGGATGCGCAAGGATATGTGCATGCAGTTTCAACTGCTCTCAGATGCAGGTATTAAGCTAAGCTCTACCCTGTTGAGGGTGAAAAAAACCCCAAACAGTGGGCTTAACAGAAAATGAGCTCTCCAGCTGTGAACCATCCAAATGTGCGCATCGGAGACTTCAAATTTTGTGAACTTGTAATCAAGGTTGTGCAGACGCCCATGATTTTGACGAATTGGACAATGTGTGGTGAGCGAAGATAATGGTAGATGGGAGAAAGAAGAGCTAAAAAATTTCTAATCTCAGTGACAGAGTGTTGTTACTGGTGGAGAAGCGTTTGGGGTAAACCCATACCTTTGAGAGAATCACTGAGTAGCAGTTAACATCCAGCCACACAGTCTCATGCTTTGAATCAAATTTTGAAGTCAAATCTTGCAGGGAAAGAAAAGGTTACCCTTGTAATGCAAAAATGCATAGAATGTGGTATCCAATGTAAAGGAAACAAACACAGACTGAAAACAAACAAGCCATCAAGCAAAAGACATAAAATGAAAACAGATGTACTGCCTACTTCATTTCACTAAGTAACATAGGCTGAATCTTACCTGAAGGATGCATTTGTAATGAGTGGATGCATTTTTAATGCATTCACACCTCCACTCATTCAGAAGGTGTACTCCTTTTTTTCTGCAGTCTCTGAGAGGACGTAACTCCCCATTCAGGCTCTCATTCCCAGCTGAGCTCTGTGTCTCACTGTTGCGCAGTCCTGTACACTTGTACTGCATATCATTGTCATTAAAAGGAGGTGAAACTGCAGCACAGAGGAGAAGCCTGGCAGTGGCATTTTACTCTGTGGCAGTGCTGTAAATTACAGCAGAGGTAAGGAGTGGCTCTAACCTCTGAATCTGAGTAGCTACCATAAAACAAAGCACTTTGTTGCCATTTAAATGCAACGCCTTTACACTGACAAGCTTTCCTGAAGACTTTACCAGTATTGATGTGATCTGGAGGGAAGATCCTACTACCCCTTTGGGCCTACTTGCTTTCATATACTAAATGTGTGAGTTTCGTAGGAAAAGAATATTGACAAAGTTTAAAATTACTTACAGCAGCAAATTAAAAAAGACATAGAATAAACAAACAAAGTCTGCCTGTTGAGCCCCTGCTAGTGTCTCTCTTCACCCTGACAAAGAGATAATCTACAAAGCTGAGCCACCTGACTTGAATTAATTTGGATGCTTGGGGCAGTCCAGGAATGTACTAAAGAAAGACATTTCTCCAAGAGACGCATTTACAATGATAGGTAAAATATGAAGTTATCCCTATATATTCCCTAGAATTGCTTCTTAACCCAAAAGCTACTACATAAAGTTACTTTTTTATTAGCTGTGGAAACCTAATGACTAATAAATGCAGTAACACAGTGACTTTACTTCTGAAATTGCAAGGTCCATATTGCTTGGGTCAGTCCTATTAAATCAGAGCTCTTACCAAGTGAATTTAGCTATACCTTTAATAATCCTTAGCATACACCATTGAAGCCGTTGTCCTTTGTTATCCAGAAGCAGACAATGCTGATCATTTAGCTAGATACTAGACAAAGCAGACCTCTGTGAGAACCCTTGGCTCTAAGCTGTTTCTGGGAAAAAACCCAGACACTATCTGGGAACACATATTACCTGCATGAAATACTCTGAGTGGCAGAATTAAGTAGCTAAAACCAATACAGCTGAAATTTCCTGGAAATTTGGAAGGCAAATGACTTGAACAGTGCTTCATTCTGTATCTGCACTGACGAATCTGCTAAGTTTTGTCATACATGCCAGAAAGAAAAGCCAAGTTAAGTGAAGGAGCCCATGCTGATGTCACAGAAAAAGTCCTCATCCTGGAGCAAAGGAGACAGATTTGTTTGTTAAGTAGCATACGACTGGAAAAGATCTCTGGATCTTCAGTATACTGGATGGAAAAAACCCTGTGTCCTTGTAAAATCTTACTGCAAGGATATTATCTTCTTTAAAGACGCTATAGCTAAAACAGGTGATTGTATAAATGAAATCTGCTTTTGCTTGACATGTATTCCACTAAGTTCTAAGTGCAACTTTGTCCTGGACTTTGAATCCTTTTTAGTACTGAAAAGCCAGTGGGGCTATGCAGCTGGACAGGGGGGCACAGTATAGTGGATGTGAACTCAGGCAGATGGAAAAGACCATGCATTTAACCAGATAAATCCAGCTTGGTAGAAAATAATTCTAGGTAATAAAATACTGATTATAAAAGATAGACTGTTCACACTCCATACAAAACCACCCTAAAATTATACTGATGAAGACTGAACTGTTCCCTCCTGCTACTTTAATGGACACAGGAATAGTTGCAGCATGAAAAACAAACCTCCAGGTCACAGTGAACCTGGACTTACGTGAAGAAAGAGCTTATTTAAAACCAAAGATTAGTAGCTACTCCCACAATGCTGTTTGAACATGGGTCTAACCATGTAGTGAGCCCAAACTTGCTTCCTATCTACATTGTGCGTTGAAGACAAGCTGGGGGAGTGAGGGATGCTTGGGCTTGAACTGACTGTGAGTTTAGGCATAAATTTACTCTTTACTCCAAACCCACCCTACTTGAATCAGATTCTTGAGCCCCAGCTTGGGAAACAGCCTGGAAGTGTACATGAACCACAATCATGAGGCTGCTACTTAGATTAGTTAATAGACTGGTTATAAATATCATGTTAACATCATGTAATTGTTGTCACTTCTGTTATCCTTAGCTGGGAAAAGAAAGTATTGGGAATGGTGGTTTCAAGGGACTTCTTTACACGCCAGCTGAAACCAGTTATGCTACACTCAGGCTTGTGTAATGTGCTGCTGTCGGCTGGAGCCCAGACATGCAGTCAAAAAGACTCTGTCAAGCCCTTGGCTCTCATGGGGGAGTGAGGAGCAAGCAGGTTATTTCTAAACTTTAGCAGCTAGCCCGTGTTATTTAGCTCACTTCTACGTGCAGCCTGAACACTCCTGAAATGTCTGTCACAGGACATAAACATTTACGATTTCTTTAATGCCAAATCCCTGGGCTCAGAACCAGTTAAGGTTAAATGAACACCAGCTATTTTTCTTCAGTATTTCAGCCTTAAGTAAACTCAGTATGCTTAGTTATTTAGCAATCAGTTACTTCATGCTTTCAGTGTGTGTGAGGACAATCATGCCTGTCTTGCTGGTTCACAACACCCTGCAGACAATCTCAGTTTCTCGGTGTGAAAGAGTGCAGAGGGGCCACCCATATTAGCAGATGTGCCACTGCTGTGTGACTTCTGAAGAAATGGACTGAAAAACCCCTTCACAAAGCAAGAAAAAATCCTGTTGAAATAGGTAGGGCCAGAGGAGACTCTCTTCCAGTATATTCACTGGCATTAGGATCTGATTCTTAAGCTTTGGGTGTAGCTCCCTACTCCACAGCCATGTCTTTCTTGCTCTCTCATTTGTTCTGGCTTCATGTCTCTATTTCACTTCTTGCTTCTATAACATACTCACATGGCACACAGACCCAATGCCATGCAAGTTAAGTTATATGTAGTTATATGGCGTGAAACAGCAGCCTGTTTTTTTCAATAAAGACTATAGATTTTACTCTTAAGGGGCTTGAGATTTTGCTAAGGAAATGGCTTTGCTTAGCAGAGAGTTTGTGCAGCCCATTTCAAATCACAGAAAAATTCTCAAGAGTTGTAACATTTCACAAGCTCTCTTTGCCTTTTGCTTTGCATTGGTATGTTCACACACATAAAATTATCAGCAAGAGGTGTTTTGTTTTGTTGTTTTGTTTTTTTGATTTTTTTTATGCCAGGAGTCTTTATTCATGACTTGTTTGGAACTGAGCCAGACTTCAGTGGTATAACATCAGTGATTTTACCCGGGGTAAATGTCATCTATTTTTCTTTTCTGAGAGACTTTAGATGGTAACCCCACCCTTCAAGGCTGAGTGATGATCACGCCACTCTCTCAAAGAGGACAAGTCAGGTTACGGTGCTCACTAGATTAACCAAACATAAAACGTGAATGCAACAGTTCACAATCACAATGAGTAAATGCCCTTGAGAAACAAGAGTTCCAGTTTAACAGAACAACAAATTAGCTTGTTATGAATAACATTTACAATAACTTCACAAGTAAAGCTGCCATTCTGTTCTGCGAACTGTATAAGACACGAAGTCACAAGGTGAAACTGCCAACTGCTAGGAAAGAGAACAAAATTCACTCCTTCACATCAGTGCTGATTAGAAATAACAACTATTGCATTTCAATTTGTGTTCTTTTTAACCTGCTCTTACTCAGCTAAAGGTCCTTTCCACTGATGACAGTTTTATAAGATACATCTTGCAGGTGCTGGACTGCATTCAGAATGCATAAATCACTCTGCAGACTAATAAGAAGGTGAACCTATTCAAGGATGATCTTAAGGTCTTTTCAAATCTAAATGATTCTATGATTCTATAAGGAGTCTCTTTGATTTCAAATGAGAGCTGTGATGTGATTAAATTTTCTCATGTGCGTATCTGTTTGCAAGATTAAGCCTGAAGCATGAAACTTAATGCATGACTTTAAAAAAGAAAAAAGGAAGAAACAGTTTTTTGGTGAAAGAACAGAGGAAATAATGACTTTTTAGGCTCTGCTGACTTAATATATCTTTCTACATAAACTGTGTATATTGGTTAGTGATTTTTAATTTGTGTGTACGCTAGAACAGAGATCAGAGTTGCAACACCAAGTAATGGATAAAAATAAGAAAGAATACTTTTCATCAGGTGAGAAAGCACAGTGATATAGGTCCAGAGTCTGGTGTTGAGAAGCATCCAGAAGGCAAGGCAACAGCAAAACTCTGCCTCTGCTAATTTTAGGGTTGGAAAGTAGAGGGACAGGTTTTGCAAGCAAGATGGGTAACAGTTACATGAAAAGTCCCAAGCAAAGACACATTTGAGACAGTGGTCAGCAACATATTCTTCCCCCCTTCCTCACACTGTGATTTACTTCAGACATCTTAGCTCAGAAAAAAATTAATGTTTACTATGCCTTTGGGTGTCATGATATTATTGTGAAAGCCAAACATTTATATCAGCAGTAGAATGTCTTTCCAGAGGCAAGATTTCACCACATTTTCTACATCTGTGGGCATTGGCCCCAGCCTAGTTAAAGAGACTGAGATCATGCTCTGACACCATTTCACACCTGTGCAGATTCTGTTTTATTCTTGAAGGACCTATTTGGAATTGAAATTTGAACAATGTACAGACACAAAGAGAGAGAAAAAAGGTTTTCTGAGATATGACTGAAGGGAAGGATAAGGCAAACTCATTTAAGCAGCAGGATGCCGTGGTCAAGATAGGAAAAATACAGAGACTACAGGGAAAGTGATTAGATCCACAGGCATATGGTCAGTATGATCTTAGCACTCAAGAACAAATTGAGGGATGTAATGAATCTCATCCTGAAGTGATAGGTGGGATTCAGTTTTAGTCTAAGATGTCTAAATTGTGGTTATGGTATGTAGGTGTCATATAGGAGCCACTTGTCTAAGCTCCTGCTACTGTCAACAGAAGTTTAGTCAATGGGATCCAGAGAGAAATTCAGCAGACAAGTTGCTTGCAACATGATTCAGCTGTCTAAACACAGACATCTAATGCCAGTTGAGATGTCCTAGGCTGTGCCACCTGGCCTACAGCTGCTGCTCCTGAAACAAATAGGGCAAACAGGTCTGTGTTATACCTGTCAGCCCACATAGATGTCTCAGATACCTGCACGCATCTGAAATGTATGCTTGGCACTCATTTCTAAAGGTACATCCAAACCAGCTGTATCGAGTCCTAGGCACTTATTTTAGAATGAACCTCTAGAATACTCTCCAGGCTCTCCTAAATTTGTTTTAAATTTGATATGATTCCCATACAGATGCTTATTCCAAGTTAGTAATTATCACTACTCTCAGAAGTGTACATATAAACAGGCTCCTACTGAAGCCGAGGCATGTAACCTGAAAATGGTACTCAAGATGCTACTAGTGGATACCTGCTGGTACTCTGACATGCTTTTTGTTTTTAATCAACTACAAAAGGAGGTAAGACTGAAAAACTTGCACTTTGGTATCTGACTTCTACGCATCTAAAACGAGGTGAACTGAAACCCAGTCTAGGGAACTAGTTCCAGAAGAAGAATCAACAAAATTTGGGTCTGGTCTACACAAGAAAAAATATTTTCCATGTGGTGCAACTTTATCTGAATGATTTCGTACTGGTACGAACACTTTTATTCTGGGATCTTTTTCCAATTTAGCTTATATTGCTTGTGAGGAGGCTGCAGGAAACCAGTTCCAGGATAAATGTGCCTGTGTGGCATAACTCATAACATTTCTCTCCAGAGAAAAAGGCTTGGGGATAGAAGAAGAGGAAGAAGAGAAAGGTGAGTAAAACCAGTGTCACAGGGAAGGTTAGTTAAACCATGGACAAGGGTAGTAACAGGAAGTCTCATTTAAGTTCCTTCTGATTGTAAAATAGTGATGATAAAACGTTTGCTCCATTTGCTTTGTTTTTAAATGGTTTGTGTTTTTATACTTACTGGCTGTTCCTTTCATTGTGAGCCTTTTGTTTGATACAAATTGTTTCAATATGTCTTTGAACCGCCTGTTTGAACACACAGCTTAATTCACTTCCATTTTCAGGAAGAAAATATCTCAAGCACTCAAAAGCATTTAGAAATAACTCCGCACTCATAAAACATTAAAATCTTTGCAAGTGCCTGGAGTAGGAAATGCCTCTGGTTTCTAAGATGTGCAGTCTATTTGAAAGCCAATTGTGTATTTCATTTAAAATGAAAGTATGTAAAAATAGTTTGTTGGTTTAAAGCAATTTTAACTTAAGTTATCCCTTTAAATGACTTCCATCCTCAAAGCTTCTAATTTTTGCTGCCATTATTGGCAGTCTCTAATCTTGCAAACACTTGTCCATGACAGGACAATTGCCATAATCTAATTGACTTCAGTGGGACAACACAGAAGAGTAATGTTACTTCTGACAGTTTTTGCAGAAGCAGGGTCACTATGCAGTATTCCTGCTTCCTAACTGAGGGATCTAACTTCAGTTGCTTGCATGGTGTGTGTAGGAACCAGATCAGAAGGTTTTTTATATTGGAAACCAGGTAAACCGATCTTAGCAACAGACCTTACTGTAAATGTTCTGAACAGACTTCTAATCTTCCATCCTGTTAAAATGTCTGTCAAATTTACCAGCCAGTTACTGCTCACTGTGATGAAAACTTTCTTCTGAAAATGGCATGAATTGTGATCAGAAGAGAACTGATGTCATCCTAAGGCTACAGGTGTGCTTCAAGATGTGTATTGGTGATCATGCTCAAAACAAGGAATAGTTTGTGCTACCAAAACCCTATGGCACAATTATAGAAAAGGGTTTTGTAAAAGGTACTATGGAGGAAGTAGAGAAGACATTCTTTCAATTTCTAGTTTGCTGTGCCTTGTTTCATGAACCCTTCAATTTTGCCACTTAAAATGAAAGCTGTCTTTGTGTATGGGTTTTTTTATGTATTTTTTTTTTTTAACATATCATTTTGTTGACACAAAGCCAATCTAATTATTCCCTCCTAGGAAATGTCTGAATCACAGTCTTCAATGTGGAAACATGGGAAGCCTAAGTCACCTTTACCAAGGAGTCCCTTCTGTGGAAAGTCTGGAAACTTTACAGTGTTATTTGCTACATTGGCTGAGGTATTTTTGTTCCATTAAAAACAGATGTTATTCCTTAGTATTAAGACAGATTAATTTCACAGATACAATGGAATCCCATTATAGCAATCTGGTTTTGTTTTTAAACAGAACAATTTCATCGTATGCATGACGCCTGGTTATAATATAACTGTTTTGATGTGCAAATGGAAATCTGGGAATCTGACTTTCTTACACTATATGTAAAAGGTGGCTATATTTGTAGACTCTAAAAGTGGATTCAAATGTACAAGTGTTTGAATACATACCATCTGTGTTAAACATATGTTCTTTTTAGGCCTGAATTTGCCACTGCCATTATTTCTTTGAAATGACTATAATGCACTTCAAACAGACTGGGCATCTCAGAATTCAAGATTAATTGACAGCCATCTCGTAAAAACTCGACACATATTAATGGTAACTTGCTCTGAAATTAGCAAAAAAAAATAAATTGGATTAATTGTGAGACGAGGCACTTCCCAACGCTGTGAGGACAACTTAGTGTGGCCCAGGGTAGAGCTGTGCACAGATTTGATCTTCAAAAGTGGTGAGAGAGGACCTTGGGAGCACAGGAAAAAAAGGCAAGTGGAAAACGGCAAGCAGCCTGCGGTATTGTTGTCACATCTGGTCCCTGAGACAGGAGTGAATGGAGGTCTGCTTATAAACAGCTGAGCTGTGGCACAGTTCTCCTGCAGGCTTTCCAAGTGAGGTACGTTTTCAGTGAGTAGAGGCTTAGTTACGGAATTTAGTTCTCTTTCAAGAACATCTGTGGCTTGCTTTTCTAATTAGAAGGGCAGTCCACAAACTACTTTTTATGCTGGGAGGAGAAACCATGCCTCAGAAAGCAGCTCAGGGCTTTTAGATACAACAACTCACAAGGGGGAAACATAATCAGGCAGCCGTGCTTTTCAGAATAACCACATCAGTTTTTGATAGTCTCATGTCACTGGGCCCTGACAATTACATGTGTGATATAAAATGAAATGTCAGTGGGTCTTCCATTTATTATACTCCATCATAATTGATAGCCTGAGTCTTTCCAGCACTGACTTTGATCTCGCTTCTTGATTTATGTGAGCTGACTCTAGTGCCTTGGAAAACCTCAGCTGAAATCAGTGGGGTTGTGGAATATTGTGGAATATTTTTGCCCTGCAGCTCAGGCTGCAGGATAGGAAAATAATTTTATAAGACTGAAAATTGCTTTTTGGATTTGCTACTGTGAAATGCCAGGCTAATGTACTCAAAATTTTCATTTTCCTAAGTGTGCCTCTTGGTACACCGGAGAATGTGAATTTCTGGAACACTGGGTTGGATCACTGAGCTCTTCCTGGCCAGCACTTCCCTGACTCACAGGCCATTGAGGCTAATGAGTGGATACGGAGATGTGAACCTAGCCCATGGAAATAAATAAAGGAGAGGAAAGCAGATTGTAACAAGAAAGCAATTTAAAAAAAAAAAAAGAATTCTTTTTATTGTTTGTATCAAATGGTTGTTTCTGGAACACTGGGTTGGATCACTGAGCTCTTCCTGGCCAGCACTTCCCTGACTCACAGGCCATTGAGGCTAATGAGTGGATACGGAGATGTGAACCTAGCCCATGGAAATAAATAAAGGAGAGGAAAGCAGATTGTAACAAGAAAGCAATTTAAAAAAAAAAAAAGAATTCTTTTTATTGTTTGTATCAAATGGTTGGAAAAGTTCTC
>NW_009940431.1:2779-2988 GCF_000696875.1 Nestor notabilis | reverse complement strand
GGGAAACTCAGGTCTCACCTCTCACAGCCTGCTCATCTTCTCAGACTTCTTCCCTGATACTTCTTTAAGGTTTGTGGCAGCTTATCTCTGCTGACTCCTTACTCAAGACAATATCAAGTTGTCAATTTATAGACAAGGATGCTGCTTGCAGGCTCTCCCCTCTCTCCTGCCCCCTCCCCCCCCCCCCCCACGATATTCTATTTTTTTTT
>NW_009940431.1:0-2748 GCF_000696875.1 Nestor notabilis | reverse complement strand
CCCCCCCCCGAGATATTCTAATTTTATTTATTAAAATAAAATCAGAATTTTATTAGCTTCCCAGACAATGTCCCTGTGTTCTTCTCAGGCCAGGGAAGCTAGGGATCAGGTCAGGAAAGCCAAGGTCCAATCAGATTTGAGTCTGGTCAGGAACATCAAAGATGTTTGCTCATCTTTCATTTCTTTTCCTAACCATTTTTATTTCCCGCTTGTCAGGAACCAGTCTCCAATCTGCGCATTTCTACCTTTCCACCTCATTTCAGTCTTTGGCCAGATCCAAATCTCCCTTCACAGGCTTGTTCTTTCTGCCCTTCTTCCCAAGGTCTTTCCTCCTGCTGCCTCTTTCCCCTGCCTGCAGCCCCCTTCCCACATTCGCTCTGGAATCCTTTCCCTGACCTGGCCTCTCTTTTTCTGCTTTGCCCAGGTAAAACTGAAGTCTTGCTCTGCCCTCTGCAGCTTCCACCTGGAATATTTGAAGAAAGGGTGGAATTTCTAGAGAATTGTCTATAGATTTCTAAAGAAAGGTGAAACCACTGTGTTTCAAAGCCTTATAACTGGACCATATTGGATGGAAAAAAGCAGAAGGTTTTTTATGTGTAAAGCCACTAATCCCCCCTTAGATTTCAAATGCTTTCTGTGAACCTCTAAATTTAAGAACAGGTTTTTAAATGTATAAACACTCTCTTTTCCCCACACTCACCCTTGTGGATGGCTGGACCTTGCCATGACCAATTTTCCACAAAAATTCAATATCCAGTGTCTGCCTCAATCTGAAGTCTTTTATACATGTAGTTGGAAGATGACAAATGCTACAATGGGAAGTCTTGTTAAGAGTATTACAGAAAGTGCCAGCCTAACTTCCTAGCAGGAGTTGCTACCGATCCCAATTAGTATATAAATGGGAAAAAAAAATAATCATTTATTGATTTTAAACACCAATTACTGAAAATTCTAGTAAAATATGTTACACTGATACTTTGTTTTGGTGTCACCTCACCTAAGACGTAGTTAAGACAGCTCAAAAAGCATACTGACTTAGATTAGCTTTGTATCAAATTCTGGCTGAACAACCAACCATAACAGATAAAGGAGATGATAAAATGACCAGCTTTTTATTTTATTTTATTTTTAATGTGAAATTGGAGGAGGGAGGAAATAACAGGCTGAAAAATGTTTCATTTCTTCTTGTCAGGGTGAAAGAAAAGAAAAACACATCCAAGATGGCTCTTTAAAAGAGCCATTTAAATGAGACCACTGTTGAAGGAGGTAATTATTTTTTTTATCATAAAAGCATGACAGCCTCCTTTTAGGGCTGAAATGCAGAAATAAAATGAAATCTTTTGTATGATGGATTGAGTTAATGCACAGCAGTTTTCTGAGTGGGAAAAACAGAGAAGTGATTAGGTTATTTTTATTACTTTAGCTAGAGAGACTGGATACTGCTGCTATAACTAGTCACTGGGGTATAATTAATAGCCCATTTGATAATAGAATATAGAGCTTTAAAGGCAGATGCTGTTTGGGATTTCAGCTATCTTGCTGTATCCCAGAGGGTTGTAAAGAGCGCGGAGGTGCGTGGCACGGACCCAGTTGTTCTCCTGGACCCTACATGGTTAATCTGGGTTGTTCAGAGAGACCTTTGCTGTGCAGAGGTCTAGGCAGACTATGAGGCCTGTCTGGCTGTGGCGGCTGGGCTGCAAGCCCTTTGGCAGCCTTCACACCAGGGTGTGTGCGCTCGGCTGCCAGCTGTGCCAGGTGCCAAGTCCCAAACTCAGCTCGGCAGCCGGGATAGGTGGGGCTGTTTTGCAAGAGGAAATGAGGAACCATTTTTACCATCCCAAGCCAAATGGTGAAGGCTGGCTGGAGAAGTGAAGAGCAACGCAAAGCCGTTGTGTGAGCTCTGACCTGCTGGTACTTGACAAAATCTGAGGGTGCCACAGATGGAGTGAATCTTCGTGTCACCCCATCAGAGGTAACCCTTCTTCCTCATCTACCTGCAGCCTTGAAGGTGGTGTCTGCTAAGGCTAACCCAAGGTTAGCTGACAGAAGAGTAACTTTCCAGCACCTCTGAGTGTTGCAGGTCTTTACAAGAAAAAGGGTGAGGAAGGAACCTGGTCTCGCTCCAGTTGTTTTGTGTATATGTGCTGGTCCAAGAGGAAAAAAGAAGCAAAATCAACCAGGAACTTGAAAATAGTATGTATAAGAGACTCCCTGACACCTAGTCCAGTGCACATATTATCCTGGTTTTAGGATACATGTCATCCCTGCAAGGCCAGATTCAGGTTATCGTGAACTTCAAGCTGTCCCAGTTTGTGCTGGAGACAGGGTCGGTCTCCCATTAGGCTAAGAATACAAAGACTGGAACCATGTCTCACTGGTATTGCCTCCTCTATTTCTTATTTCAGATGTAGATAGGAATATGGACCCAAGTACAAATTTACATGTTCCTGATTAAAATGTTATTTACCACTGAGGTTTTGGGAAAGAGCATTTAAGATAATGTATGTGGGAGCTATTAAGAAAAAAAGTGTAATGAAAGCTCTGGAGGCTTCATGTGTTACCCAGAAAGGATGTTAAGAGGGAGAAAATGTAATTTGTTGTGGGTGCAGTGTAATCTTTGAAGACACCCAGTCTATTTCTCTGCTTCTCTGACACATTCTGCAGGATCCCAGAAATATGAGATTCAACAGTCTCCAGATTTCTTTTCCATTTTATTTATTTACGTACTGTAGAGGGAGATAAAGTCCC
>NW_009940430.1:0-815 GCF_000696875.1 Nestor notabilis | reverse complement strand
TTCCACAGATTTTTCCTAGGCTTTTGCCAGGCATTTTCTAAGGGATTTTCAAATTGATTTTGCAATGGTCTTTGGCAGACATTTTCAAAGGGATTTTGCAATCGATTTTGCAATGGTCTTTGGCAGGCATTTTTTCCTGGGCATTTGCCAAGGCTTTTGAATAGGTTTTTTCCAGGAGTTTTGCCAGGAGTTTTGCCAGAGCCTTTTGCCAATGCCTTTGCCAGGGCATTTGTTGCGGATTTTGCCAGGACTTTTGCTAAGGCGTTAGCCAAGGCTTCTGACAGTCAATTTCAAAGGCTTTTCTCAGCGATTTTGCCAAGGCTTTTTACGGGCCTTTAGCCATAAATTTTTCAAAGCCTTTTGCCAGGCCTTTTGAAAGGGCTCTTGCCAATGCCTTTGCCAAGGTTTTGGCCATCTCTTTTTACAGGGACTTTGACAAAGATTTTGCCAAGGCTTTTCCCAGGCATGTTGCCAGGGCTTTCACCAAGGCTTTTCCCAGGGATTTTGACAGGGAGAAAGCCAGGCATTTTGCTCACGCTTTATCCAAGGATTTTACGAAGGCTTTTGCCCTGGGTTTTGCCAAGGTTCTTTTGTCTTTCCCCAGGGAGTTTCCCAGAGGTTTTGCCACGGCTTTTGACAGGGATTTTACCAAGCCTTTTCCCAACTCATTTCTCATGGTCTTCTCCAGGCTTCTTGCCAGGGGTTTTGTCGGGCATTTTACCAGGGATGTTACCTGGGATTTTGCCAGGGCTTCTTTCCACGGCTTTTGCAAAGAATTTTCTCAGGGGGGTTGCCAAGGCTTTTCTCAGGTACGT